>NW_019727389.1:793558-801234 GCF_002891405.2 Cryptotermes secundus | reverse complement strand
ATACTGTCATTTGAAGGAGAAAGCTCTAGATCACATTAAGTGGAGGAATTGTTTTGAAAGAGACTGTGGACCTGTCGTCTTGACAGATTACTGATGATGATGATGATGATGATGATTCATAATTGGAATAGCCTGACAACTTTTAGTGATTCACACCAGATTTTAAGAAAATTTGAGCCCTGTTACAGGTCACAGATGGACAGACATGACCTCCATATAAGGCATCATTTTTTACTTCATTATGAAGGCATAACATGGAGACCAATGCAGTATATAAAAATACAAAGAACACTTCTGGAAACTCTGTACTAAAAACATTTTCTCTTCACATTGATCTAGCTTGCAATTTGGATTCCTCATAGTCTCTACTTAGAAGCTTTCCCATTTGTGAAAAGTTGGAACAAAATTTGGAAGTATTAGTATGCAGTCTGAAACCTGTCCTATGTTAAACACTACAGCAATTCTAGGGAAGGAAAATAATAAGTATACATCTTTCTTTAACATTCACAGGAGATGTTTCAACACCAGTAGGAAAACCAGTTCCAGATGAAAACTGTCATCCACTTGGAGTAGAAGTATTCCGAGAAATAGACCCAAATGAAAAACAGCTTTAATTATACACTGGTATGAGCATTTCTACAGAAGAATGGATCAAAAGGTGAAGAGAAATGGGAAGTTTTGAAATGTATATTACTGAAGAAATTTTGCTAAATGTGGTACTTATTAACTAACTTAATCTGGAGCAGTGTCCCACGTGAGAAGCAAATAATTGCTTAGCTACTCCACAAATTGCATCTTATGTGGAACTCTTATATTTGTTAGAGTTCACAAGAGCACACCACCCATCCCTGTCCTGAACCAAGTGAGTCCACACCCTCACACCCTATTTTAAAATCTTCCCATCTATGCCTAGACTTTTCTTTTTTGGTTTTCTGATGAAAATTCTATATATATTTCTCTTATGCATGCTACATGCCCTCTCAATCTCACCCTCCTCAACTTGACAATCCTAATAACATTTGATGGAGTACAAATTATGAGGTTCTTTACTGTGTAAGATTCTCCGACTTTGTCACTTACTTGCTATTAGGGTTGGACATCATCCTAATTAACCTGTTCTCAGGCTACAGACCAAGTGTCACACACATGCAAAATAAGAATAATCATACAAATATTACGTTTCTGGACATTATTCATTGTTCTAATTTTATTTAAAACACAATGTTTCAGAGACTGGAATCTGTCTCTGTCAACAGGTAAAACCTGCTCACCTGGGTCCAATTGATAGAGCTAGTCCATCTCCAGACACCTACACCAACACGAGACAGGGAATACAAACCAAGCACAGCACAAACCATCTGCAAGAGTTAAGAGAAAACATTAAAAAAACTCCACACATGAGGCCTAGCACTCGAGTACTATTAGAATAAGTCATCAATGGAGATCTGTATGGTGCCAACATAAAAAACACAAATTTTACCACGTAATCCACACTGGACAGAGTTGCAGTTTTTTTACTTCTGCTGTGATAATGATTCAGACGGGAGAGATGTCCAAGCTGGGTTGACTGATCAGATGGCCCATCAGAGACACGTGGACAGAATCTTTATACACGTATTTCCTGTATGGGGTGTTTGGTTAAAACTGACCTTTGCTTCTTTCAAACATGTTTTGTGGCCTTCTTCATATGCAGACTGGGCCAATTTTGATTTCTCAAGCACACCTTCTGTCAGGTTATATTTGTGCTCCTTTCTAAAGGTCTGCTTGTTTTTCCAGTGTAACAGGATAGTGTTTTAAATAAAAACAGTATGATGAATAATGTCCAGAAATATATTTGTATTGATGTACAATCATCACAGAATTGTAGAAGTAAAATTTTAGCTTACTTAACCAAAATAACATATATTTATCATACATACTCTCATTATATTCATATTTATGGTTTCTAACTGTATAAATAGGTTCAAGAACTGTGATTTTAAATGAACATTAACTGAAGAGCGAGCAGCTGTCTTTTTAACTGCAGCATTTACATCGGTCATGAAGTTTTGAAATGCACTTTTCTTAAAAATATTAATACTGCGAGTATATCTTGGGCCTAAAGTCAAATCCATATAGCGTGCACACCCATGCATGCAGTGGATGCACACACTGCACATGCTCTCAGATACTGCTAGAACACATTAGTCTTTAAAAATGTGTTAACAGAGACTTCTATAAGTCTAGCTTCCACCTGACTCATCAGTCAGGGAAATTCTTCTTCCTCACTTTTGATAATATATTGGATACTCAGCATTTGTTTTAATCTGTGGTTTCAAAAGAATGGGACATTACTACATAAAACTGTTGTTATGGAGCAAGTTGGCTCATGTAGTAATGCTTTTGTCTGGTTTGAATCTTAGATGGGACACTTGAGTATCATGACTGAGGTCTGTTATGGTTTTCCCCAGTCTCCGCAGGAAAATGCTGGAATAGTACCTGAAATTAAGCCACAACCATTGCTTTTCACATCCTTTACAATTCACTGTTCATTAAATCATCCTTCCATTTGCAGTTACATAGCTACTAATGGTACCATTAAATAAGCCACAAATATAATGAAATAAAACCATTAAGTATGCCTCAACACTTTGTGTCTGATGTAGTCAACATTTGTAACTTACATTTCAAAATTTCATTAATCCACTTAGTGCCACAGGCTGTGTACAACTTTCCCATTTGTTTCTTAAAACTTAACAGATGAGTCAACTATGATGAAGACAAGACAGAGAATAGAAACTGACAAAAATCAAATATTTCATATGATTTGGCCATGTGGTTTATATATGAACAATAAGGTAACACAAAACCAACCCGCAAGCATCATATGTCAAGTCTAGCAAAGTCTGGCTCACAAACTCAAATCAATTCTTTGGCAGAGAGGGTTAATGATTCACTGAATCATAGTAGAATATGGCTTTATGTATCATATATGTGTATTGCTTTTCTAAATAAAATTAAATGTTGTTTTCTTGAAAAGTAGAAAGGTGCATAGTTAGTCAAGAAATTGCTTTGTTTTCATGGAACTTGAAGGTTCACTTAAATGTTCACAAAAATCAAAACAGGTCCCTAACCTTAGTTTCTCTGTGAAAGCCATTTTGATTTGTTACCGTTTTTTCCAAACACCCGAACTTCGCTGCACTTTCAAAGTATTTATTATTTTGTTGCACTCTGGTGACAAGACATACTGATGTGTTATGTTTTATGCTTTTTATGATAGGCTTGCAGACGTGATAAAAGTATATTTATGTAACTTGTGATTTGGTAAAAGTGCCAGGGATCCATTTAATTTGTGAATGAATGTGTAGGAGCATAATCCAAAGGCTCGCTAGACATAAATTCACTGATTGTTACAAGATATATTCAGATTCAAGACTATGCTCATTCAATCAAGCACATCAAATATTGTGTTACGCTTTCTACATTCACTGCAGATAACTCCGTCTTTTGTCCTGCAACTTCACAGACAACGATCTCCAATATTATGGACAGCAGTGTTTAAAAAGAAACTAATAGCCCTATGTAACATATTTTGAGCATTTAGGAGCTGGGTTGGACTGAATCAACTGCAGCATACGTGTCATCAAGGAGAATATTTTGAGGAAGGCAGAGTACCACTGGATAGCACTAATGATGTACAATGCACAAATTCAGTGAACAACCTGTGCAATTCTGCCAACATTACAAGTTTATTTGGTATACATACTGAAAAGAAAGTGATGTACTGAACAAATTTAACAGAGCAGGATCTTTCAAAAAGGTGCATGTTCTTTGAAATTTGAAACCCACAGGAAGGAATTATGAACGTGGTTTATTAAAAACATTCCTTGCGCCTGAAGAAGTATATGGACATTAGAAAATAAAATATTAAACTTATTATATTCTAAAAGTTGGAGCATGCAGTAACATGGCTGGTTGAGGCACTATGCCACAAGCCAGAAGGTCACAGGTTCAGTTCCTGATGAGGTCACTGGATTTTTCAACGAACCTAATCCTTCCAGCTGCACTATGACCCTGGGGTTGACTCAGCCTCTACCAGAAATGAGCACCAGGAATCTTCCTGCAGATAAATGGTGGCCAGTGACTGACAACCTCACCACCACCTGTGAGTCAAATGTCTAGAAAATGTGGCAGCCTCAACGTCTCACAACCCTATGGGCCTCATCAGCCTGTTACAGGGATAGCTTTACTTTTTCTTTTTTGCCTTATTCTAAAAGTTACAATGACAACATGGTTAGATAATTAATATATTAACATGAACCAGACTTTGGAAAATACATACTTTATGTATATAACACGATAAATACTTCTGTGTGTACACACATACATATATATACATTCATAATTGCAGATATTCAACAATTTGCACACTTCAGCTAAAATAATGCTAATGTTTATTATCAAACTTGTAATCACTTTCTAAAATCAATTCTCTAACTTAATACTGACTGAAAATAACATGCCACAAGAGGAAATATTCACACTTGCCAATTGTAACTCTACACAGGGATGTGTATATAACTTATATAACACTGTACCTCGTAGTTTGCCTCCCTCTAATTTAAAATATTTTAAACATCCCTTGATGACATACAGAGTATATATACAAAATGTATACTATTTTGCTGTAATGTTGCCCATAAACTGAAGGGCATGTAGGAATAAAAACCAAACATGTCTGTGTAATATTATTAAGTTTATAAACTGTGCCAATTGAATATTCCAGTCCACTTGAGGCACTACACTCACAGTTGTAAAAACTACACCTCAGATAGAAAAAGTTATGTGTTGTGGTTTCATGAGTCTAGGTCTGCAGTTAAAGTGCAAAAATTTCATATCATGTTTTAGAAGGGAAAAAAATGTTGCTTTACAGCTAGTATAAATTGTTTAGTCTGACTGGCTGCATATTGTCACATGTTGGAGTAACTATAGGCAGGGTTTGATTTGGTTTGGTAATCAGATTTAGTGACCTCTTTAATATGCAATTCATGACTACACTTCACAAATCACTGTCAGACTAGTTTTCTCAGTCTGTTATAATATCCATTAGCCATTGTCTGGTAATGGCTTCCAACAGTGGATGTTCCCCTTACTTTAGGTTCCCGAACTATCCATATGCCTCAGCTACCAGCGTCTAACTACAACGGCTCACAATGACTGAACTGCAGCAGTCCTCTGATTACTCCCCAACCAACTAACTTCACTCCACTGCACTCGCTATTTTTTTATTGCTAGTGGGGTGGGACTAAGTCTGTACTGCAGCCACTTCTGGCCTATTGTACCAGCCCCAGATGATAGGTGGGGGTGGTTGTGGAGCAATTGGTGGAATGAAGATTGGCAGGGTAAACCGAAGTACTCGGAGAAAACCTGCCCCAGCACCACTTTGTCCACCACAAATCCCACTTGACCAGACCCGGGCCGCTGCGGTGAGAAGCCAGTGCCTAACTGCTTGAGCTATGGCGTGGCCTACTGCACTCACTAACTTAATTGAACTCAATTGGTGAAGTCATATAGCCTCAGAATGGACCCACAGAGAATGCCACTTGCAACATCTCTTCTATTGTTGCAGGACGTCACTGTGATGAAGCCACAAATTATTTATCACAAAATGTTAATCTACATAACATGAGCATTCTGGGGAACAACATTCATCATGAAGTAACCTACCATACAACAAGTCCAAAGGTGAACATGTTTTGGGCTCTGTCTGAACAAGAAGTTTTGGGATCTTTTTCTTCGCTGAACATACTTTCACATGTAGGTGGGTTGTTGCAAGATGGGTTTTTGATAGGGTGATTGTATTTATTGACACCTTATACCCTCCGCTCAGAACCACAGGCAATTACAGCACTATTGCTTTAAATTTCACCGCTGCACACACACTAGGGTTCTCAGTCTTCTTTGCACAGTCTAATCCCTTCCTTGCCATTTCTTCTCAGTCGCCTTCAACTGCCATCTCCAGAGCTCAACCCAATTCTATACCGCTACTGCCCACTTCAGAACTCTTCTTTATAACCACTATTCATGGACGTAAAAAACACAGCAACTATTGTTAAGGAGGCATGTTTACTGATCCATTGCCTAGCAATAGACATTCTATTATTGCACATGTTTGTTCCAACAGCAATGTGTACACACATCTCAAATCTGTAAAAAGACTGGAATGGCATGCTGTTCCACAAAAATGGGGTATCTTCATATTCCCCATGAGTAATGGACTCCTTAAAGCATAAGATTCCAGACAAATGAACTGGCACAGGCAGGCCTATCACTTGCCACCTGGTTTGCCTGACCTTACTCCCCTTGACTTTTTCTTTCCGATACATCAAGGATGCCATGTATGTGGCACCACTGGCTACCACTTTGCCAAAACATGCTGGGAGGATAAGCTCTGCAATGGCTGCAACTATCCCCTACTTGGTTTGCAAAAATTTGATCATATGACGTTAGTTTTCATTCCTCTACCTTTTGAGTCCAAGAGAAATGTTAAAGTAAACACCTAAACAGTATCCACCACTGCATTCAGTTCACAATGGAGACTGAAACTGAGGGCCACCTCCCCTTCCTGGATATAGATATTTACAGGAGACCTGACAGTTCTCTGGGCCATACAGTGTACCTCAAATCCACCCATACAAACCTCTACCTTAACGCTGCGTCCCACCACCACCCTTCCAACAAGCAAGCTGCACTTTCCACATTGGTGCACAGGGCTAGAGCTCTCTGTGATCAAGACAGCCTACATGTGGCATTGGTGCTCCTGGGGGATGTATTCAGGAAGAACGGATACAACAACCGACAGATCCATAGAGTTCTCAACCATCGGCCCAACATCAGTCGGCCTGAAGATAAACTGGGCTAGAGCTCTTTGTGATCAAGACAACCTACATGCGGCATTGGTGCTCCTGGGGGATGTATTCAGGAAGAACGGATACAACAACTGTCAGCCCAACATCAGCCAGCCTGAAGATAAACTGGGCTAGAGCTCTTTGTGATCAAGACAACCTACATGCGGCGTTGGTGCTCCTGGGGGATGTATTCAGGAAGAACGGATACAACAACCGACAGCTCCACAGAGTTCTCAACCGTCAGCCCAACATCAGCCGGCATGAATGTAAACTGGGCTCCGTCTCCTTCCTTCCTTCCTTCCCTCCCTATGTTGGGACTATATTCAACCGTATCAGCAGAGTGCTGTCCCGGCACATCATCAAATCAGTGGGCCTGCCTCCAAACAAATTACCTAGTTTCCTCCAGCCGGTCAAAGATAGCCTGGGACTAAGGACACAGGGTGTATACAGTATCCCATGCGGGTGCAGCAAGGTCTATATTGACCTAATGGGCCTCTCCATGGACATGAGGTTGAAGGAGCATCAGCGGCACATCCGTCTCGAACATCCGGACAAGTCAGCTGTAGCTGAACATAGCATCGATCTGCGATACCGCATTCAGCTTCAGAATACCTCCATCCTCGCCACCAAGACCTGACATATGGATCGCATCATTAGGGAAGCCATCAAGATTGAACTCCATCCAGGAAATATGAATAGAGAGGGGGGGGGTTGTCTCAGCAAGTTATGGAAGCCTCTCATCTGTTCCCTAACCCCCCTCCGGGATATGCTGCACCTCCGCTACACAGG
>NW_019727389.1:787420-793532 GCF_002891405.2 Cryptotermes secundus | reverse complement strand
CTTAAGGGTTAATGCCCTCCCATTAACCTTGCCTTTCTCTCCCCTGACACAATATCCTATACAAACCCTTCTTCTCCCTCTCTACTGATTTCCCATGTAGACTTGTCCCCGCCTCCCTTCCCTGCTCTCACATAGCTGAGTTTCTTTCCAACATCAGTCCAGTCTGCTTGCACCGGTTCTCACTGTCTCTTCGCTTGCAGATTTTATTTTTCTTTCTACCCTGAAGATGGAGGCGATACGTTTGTCCGAAACGTCGGTTAACACCACATCTACATGGTGCCACATCCCAGAAAACTGCTTCTTCATAGTCACTGCTGTGAAAACCTCAAATCTTACATAGTACAAATACACATTTCACGTTTATATTCTGTAGTTGTTTTAGACTATACTGTAATCTCACTTTAAAATGAAACTTTGTGTCCTGTACTGAGATAACATTTTATTGCTTTTTGAAGAACCTCTTCATAACATACCCAGACACTGCACTACAGCAAAGCCCAAGCTATAAGGTAGAGGCTGTTCAGCATCTAAGCAGCAAATCATGAAGACATACCCATACATGGGGTATGGGGGTAAACTCCGCATCTACATTAGAGTGAAATGAGAAATCATTTAATTCAGTTACTGTTACTAGGGCTTCAATAGCCCCAGTTGGGATATATGGTCTTTGTTTGATTGGGTGAAAGTGGTGATTTGCATGACTTGTCATTAATAACTGCTCTTTGTAGAGTATAAGGTTCTTACACCCCAGGAAAACAGCACTCAGAACTCCATGAGTGGCTGGGTGAGCCCCCAGAAACACCCTGGACAAGGGTAATATTTCAATTCCCTGATCAAGATTTTAACCCCAGCTGTCCAGTTCATAGAAAGTTATTTTTATAACAGAATAATCATGGCCCATATTCATTCAAACAGTTATCTGGATACAAGCAACATAGCAGGCTTTACACCTCCCAATCAATTTGTGTTTGTAAGACAGCATACTAGGAAACAAAAAGATTGTAGTAGGAACTCATTACTAAAAATAAGTCACATAGCAAACCATATCCAAACACTGAGTAACAGTCCTGTAGACATCTTTTGTACAAGTTCCAGACATTAAAAGCATTTGTCAGGATGTGGCATTCTTTTGGATTATGAAGTTTTTCTTGGTGTACTGACTTGAGGGGGCTGAGCACCACGAAGGCCAGCAGCGACTAACATGAAAACCATCAGTACTGTATCACTTATAATAATAAAATAAATTATAGTAACAATAATAATATAACAATGAAAACATAATAAAGTGAATACAGTAAGCTTTCTTACAAGTGGAAAAACTTAACTCCAGCAGAAAATGAACATAATTCAACCAAACTGTAACAATAGCATCAGATATGACTAGAGAAAAGCAAGAGCTGTAGATACTTGAATCATGTTTAGACACATTCCAAGTATATATTCATTTAAAAGGCAAGTAGAATGAGGGGAAAATGTTGTGGACAATTGTTCCTAAACCTCTTCACTCTACAACTCTTCCTTTGAAAAATTAGAATAAACAAATTCACACATGAAACTACAGCAATTCCCCACCAAACGTGACTTTCCATTCACATTCAGCTTTGTCATGCATAATATTTCATCTTACACAACCTATCTGCAGCTTTAAACACAGAAATCATTTGTGACTTTCACACCAAGAAATCCATATTTGATGGCAGTGAAGAGTATAATAGCAGATGAAACCAGATTTGTAGCTTTCATATTAAGACTGCAGCATCTTTTCCTGACACCTGTATTTTGTGTAAGAACAGCCAATTTAAGACTTCAGTGAGTGGTCACTTCTCATAACCCCCACAGTTGGCAAGGAGTTTCTGTATCTATTTTCCTTGAATTTCTCTCTTACATCCACTTACAGTCCATTACAGTTCTTTCAATGGCATCTGTGTAATAATTCACACTAAAAACACCAACCATGGAACATTTGGAAAAACCACAGAAAGTTTCATGAATGTATTATGGGGAAATAAGAGAATAAATTTGGACACTATAATATAAATCAACACAAAACATGAAGGATAGGACACCTGAAGATATTAATGGTCATTATATATATGAAACAAATGAGACAACTCTAGAGAAGAAAAAAAGGTAAAATGGAAAGGTATAACCTACAATAACTTTATCATAATTTAATTCTGACATTGACTTTTATGATAAAATCTGAACCTTGAAACTAACTCTGATCAAACCACAATGACAATGCCACTTTAATATGAATGTAAAAGTTCAATGATGGTTCCATCATGGAGTTATTAAAAACCAGCATCCCGGGTAGAACTCAAAGACAATTTTGTAAAAGGCTCCTCTGGCCCAGCTAACAATTCATTGGATACATAAACAATGCATTACAATTGGATCAGTTATGGATGACCATTTAAGGCAAAAGGGGCTTCCACAGAGTTCAATCAGATAATACGTAGGTAAGTCAATAAGTAAGTTACAAATGGATATGGAACTTAAACAAATAAGACTACTGATTTGAAAAAAGCTTTTATTTCTCAACATAATCTCCCTGTACATTAAGGCACTTGTCCCATCGTTTCACAAGCCCCTGAAAACCAGCAGCATAAAATTCTATGGGCTTCTGTCAGAACCAGGCGGTGACTGGGATCACAAAGGCTACTGCTCACTGCATTCCAGCCTCAAGGACAAACCATAAATGCAGACTCCTTCTGTAACATCCTCAGGAAACTTCGTAAGGCCATTCAATGGAAGCAACCAGGACTCCTCACCAAAGGCGTGTTGCTCTTGCATGACAACGCGCGTCCCCATACTGCCAACAAGACAAATGAGATGCTGCAAAATTTCAAGTGGGAAGTCCTCGAGCATCCTCCGCATAGCCCCGACCTTGCTCCAAGTGACTTCCATTTCTTCGGCCCTCTTAAACATCATCTTTTGGCTGAACATGTTCCCGACAATGAAGCTGTAGAAAGGGAAGTCACTGCCTGGTTCTGACAGCAGCCAAAAAAATTTTATGCTGCTGGTTTTCAGGGGCTTGTGAAATGATGGGGCAAGTGCCTCAATGTACAGTAAGATTATGCTGAGAAATAAAAGCATTTTTCCAAATCAGTTTAAGTTCTATATCCATTTGTAACTTACTTATTGACTTAGCCTCATGGTTAGGCACAATAGACCACTGTGGTCGTGGTGCAAGGGCCAAGAAGGCCCACCCCTTATACATTCATTCATTCATACCCTCCTAGTATTTTTTTGTACAAGACAAAGTTGTAAACAGCCCAAATAAATCAGAATACTGTCACTCAGAATATATATCTCAAAAATGTTATTAATTTACACTTAGGAATGAGAGAAACATGGCATACTCTGATAAATTTACTTGACATTAAATACCATCCAACTGAAAATGATCCTGATATCCTCAGTCTAGAAACATTCCTCTCAGGACAAGACTGATTACAAGGACCTCAAATGTTTTGTGCTTAAACTATTTATTTCATGATGGAAGAGAGAAAACAATAAGAAAAGTTTTCTAATATGTCTCCAATTACAGTTGTTGGATCTTTATAGCATCCAGATACCTGGCAAGAAGAAATATTCTTCTGAAGTAGGAACCGTTATAACTTGTTCACTTTCAGTGTTTGAATAGTAATTAACATAATGGCAAATGCCTTTTTTTTTACATTATTTACATAGATACTACAAAACTGATAAAAATACATCTCATTTTCAAAAGTGCCTAATTCCTATAATGTTATAAAAAGATTTTACTGCATATTTGTTTCATAATTCTTTGGGAATACTATAACTTTTTAATGTACAAACAATGGTAGCTGATTGGAATCGATNTTGACCGTGTCTCACGGTGTTGTCGCTTGCAGATTTACCTATACTTCTTCAACCCTGAAGATGGGGGCGATACGTTCCTCCGAAACGTTGGTTAACACCACATATACACGGTGCCAAATCCCAGAAGACTGCTTTCTTCATAGTCACCGCCGTGAAAGCCTCAAATCTTACGATGTTAATATTATTCTACATGACTTAGAAAAACATGAAAACTTAAGTTTCATACAGCTACGGGTAATGCAATGTAGCTTTAAGACTTCTGCTGTAACTTTCTATTGTCAGTGTTGTTCTGTGGCAAGACAGTCAACATTTCAGAGATATCACCTTACCCCCTTCATGGCAACAAGACCCAACTAGCATAAAGCTATGATTAATCAATCTGAATACATGCACTGACCAACACAAGTCAAAAAGTGTAATACAATTTCCATTTAAGAATAATTCTATTTATCTGCAAAGTTGTGTGTGACATGTCAGGGGCCTATCTGCTGCTAGTAAGAATGTGACATTTCGTTTTCTACAGTAGTAACTTCCATGTTGGCTCAAGCTGGTAATTTTCTCTCCTGCTGAAGTTTCAGTACAACCTCACTGTCAAATGCTTCACACACAAACACCTCACTCTTAGATAAGTGTAGTGGCTCTAACACAGGAATTTAATTCCAGTTGTTACACCTCATTAGTAACAATTATTGCAAACCCTCCAATGAGAACTTTGGAATATTCACTGATACAATACATATGCAGACTAGGTCTCTGATTTATCATTTTATCCAGAGATGGAGACTGCCAGTATCGGTGCAGAGCACCACCCTGCTGTGTCATCACAAGATGAAAAACAACACTGTGAAACCCAGAAGATTTCCATAATTTCAAAAGTTTTCTTTTTAATTAATTATATTAATATATCTTCCTCCTCTGCACTCTGGATCTAGATCACCTCCTATATTCAACAGACATCACACTGCATTTCAGATGCTGAAGCAATACAGAACAGATGATGACTTGAAGTGTCATTCTTACATCTATAGTGAAAAAGTATCAAGAGGTGGGCTTGGAGAAGGGCTCCAAAGAGCCAGGTTGCACCCATGACAGTCCTGCGGAACTTGACTCCTGCTCATTCTCCTGAAATAATTAATGTTCCACTTTAGCACTTACAAAAGAAAACGTACCAAAAACACTTGCTCTTAGTGCAATTCTGAATGCTCAGACAACAAATTATTCTTTCACTGCTTCCCTAGGAGCTGCATGCTTTAAAGTTGTATGATAGGTGAAAAGAAAAAATGAGGCATAAGATTCTTTAAATTAAACATAAAGAGGTAAAAAGGGAAGCACGATAGATCACTGTAGGTCGTGGTGCAAGGGCCGAGAAGGCCCATCCCATATACATTCATTCATTCATAAACATAAGAAGGTAAAAAGTATGGCTGCCCTTGTGCCAGGATATCATGACACCAAGTGACATGGGGGACAGAGAGGTAAAGCTTTGCATGTACTACACCAAGATGAGTAACCAGTTTCACGCTTCAATTACTTAACCTACAAAGAGAAAGATATTAGCTTAGAACACATCTGTGATCAATTCAACAAAATCAGCTTTCTCTGATTGTCTAATGAAACAGAAATTTTGAGCACCTCTAATTCCTGACATTAAACTTCAATGTCATGTAAAATCCTCCGCTACAACTGCATGCATAACAGAGTGACAAGCATTAAACTACACATACAAAAGGTACAGTTATCCCTGTGCTTAATTAATTAAGCACTACGCCATGAAGATGTTTGGGGGAAAGGATGTATAGATACACATATTCTTGACCTTGACACTAGATAGAGATGAGTGGTCGGCTTCATGCCCTGGCCACTTTCCTCCAGGAAAAGAGCCCATGGTACCCATCAGATAGGAAGCCCCACGGACTCCAGAGCCGGTCTAGACACTGTGGAGAAGATAAAAATCTCTTGCACCTGCCAGGAATTGAAAACCAATTCCTCGGTGGTCCACCCCACGGCCCATCACTGTACTAACTATCCTGGCTCTAAACTGCACATGCCATGACAAAGACAAAGGGAGATCAGAAAGGTGAGGTTCATGTCAAAAACACATATCTGGCCAAAAATAACAAAACAAAAGTCAGCGAGTGAAAATGAAATATTCCAAAGTTAACAGCCTATTTATCTGTGACCCATTTTAATATTCTCCTCTCACCTTCACCACTTTACACCAACCAAAGTTGCATGTGTGCATGTGTGTGTGTTTTTTTTTTTT
>NW_019727389.1:759015-787067 GCF_002891405.2 Cryptotermes secundus | reverse complement strand
GGGGGGGGGGGGGGAGGACAATTGTACAACTCAAGTCTTGATGAATATTGTACACAAAGCTTAGAGGGTATAATGTACTTCAAAGAAATGAACTCAATAGATAAAATACACACACCTTAATTTTAAATATAGTATCTCTGATGGGGCCGTGCACTTCATTATCATATGGCTCAAAGGTAATATAATGAAGATCATCAGTAGGTGCACGATCATAGATTTGTTCTTGGCTAGCTTTCACACACAACTTCACACTCTCACAGAATTCCTCTTGATTCTTCTCATACCTGACACATGTTCATAAAGGAATACTAATTAAACATCCAAACAAAGAGGAAAAGCACATGACATTTCTGATAAGTAAACAATTCAAATATACAGACTAATCCACTCACTTTATAAAGTTGAGTCCTCCTCGAGAACACAACAGTTAGTTAGTATAGGATTCTGCCGATGGTGTATAACACATAGAGATACCAGGTTTTCGGACTTTATCCATCATCCTCAGGTGAGGACGGAAACAGATCCAGTTTCCCGAACGTCGTATTTTTCTTAGTTATCTTAAAACCAGGACAATGGATAAAGTCTGAAAACCCAATATCTCTAAACACAACAGATGCTCAGCTACTCATGAAATTCTCAACATTTTACAGAACCAAACTGTTCACTACCATGTAGAATCAGAGGTTCTGACAGCAGTGGTTATGGGGAGTTCTGTCTTCTGGAATATAACGCCACACAGTCCGTTGAAAGTCAACCGATATTTTGGAGGAACATGTCACCTACATCTTCAGGTTCAAAGGTGGCAAGCCACCTGCTTCACCCGGTTTCTTGTTTGGATTATTTTTCAACCCTGAAGATGGAGGCGACATGTTCCTCTGAAACACTAGCTGACTTTCAACAGACTACACAGCGTTACATCCCAGAGGACAGAGCTTTTCAGTTCATTACCATGTTCACAAGAGCCTACTACATGTTCCTATCCTGAGCCAAGTAAATCCAGTATATATCTTCCCAACCTATTTTTCTAATGTTCATTTTAATATTATCTTCTCATCTATGCATAGGTCTTCCTACTGGTCTAATTCCTTCCTGTTTTCCTACCAGAACTTTATATGCACTTCTTGCCCACACATGTTCTATGCCTCACCTATCTCATCCTCATTGATAATATCATTTCATAATATTCAGTGAGTACAAATTATCAAGCTCCTCATTATGCAGTCTTCTCCAGCCTGCTTTTATTTTGTCACCTCAAATCCAAATATTCTCCCCAGTATCCCTTTATCAAACACCCTCAGTCTATTTTCTTTTTATTTTCAGGTTGGTTATTTAATTATGCTGTCAGAATTAAGCCTATATCAATGACAGAATGACTAATGAATGTGGAGCAGTTGCTGGGATAACTGGCAAATGAAACCAAAGTACTTGATCAGTGCCACTTTGTCCACCAAAAATCGCACAGGACCTAAACAGGGACTGAATCTAGGGTGCCAAAGTGAGGCCAGCAAATAACCACTTGAACTACGTCATGGTCACCTTAATGTGAGAGATCAGGTTTCACATCCACGTAAGGCAACAAGCAAAATTATAACTTTTATATATTTTAATCTTCATGCTTTTAGATACAAGCCAAGATGACAAAAATTCTAAACTGACTTATTACAAGCAATCCCTGAATTTAATCGTATCTTACTTTCTTCATGAATGCAATTCTGATTTGTCAGTGTTATTCCCAAATATTTGAACTTTGCCATGTTTTCAAATGACTAATAGATATCTTTTATGTTATGGTTTTTTCTTCCATTCTTGTTATGAGATAGCAACATACTATGTACATCTAGTTTTTATTTGTGCTTACTTATGGAACAACCTCCTTATTAGTATTAGAGTTTCTGTGTTTTTCTTTATGGAATTTATGTTATCCTCCCCATAAATTAATGTATCCATACAGACCAGAAGCTGATGTGTCCCATTAAACTTCGGTCTATCTTGGTTTCCTTGGTCCTTTGTAACAAAGTAGTCTTAAGGTTGCAAACAGAGCAAACAGGCTTCAGATATGGAGGGTAGATATGAATACATTAAATAAGCAACTATGAACAGCCAAAAAGAGATGGCCCTCCAGCTTCAGAATTGGCAACAGGGCCAACAACTCACCATAAAAAGAAACATGTCAGAAAATGTTAATATACACAAAAGACAGTTAAACAGTAATCCATTGACAGCTCAAGAATTACTTGTTGGACTACATCAGCTATTAAATATTCAACTGTGGGTGGATATACAGGTGATGAAACTATGAGGTGCTTTTGAAAACATTTTACAAAATGCAACTGAACAAATCTGAAGGAAGAAAATCAGTGAAACACTGTGTGCACATCCAGTCTTTAAACATTCTCCACGTAACTTACAATTCTGATGCTTTCTGGTTAAATGGTGATTTTGTTTCTATTTTATAGAAAGCCCTGCGGACATACTGAACCACTTGCCAGATGTGGTTAACATTCTTACGCCATTCTTCAAAACCACTCCTTACATCCATTTCCCCTGTACTAGGATTTATCATGGGATGAAATACCATGGACTGAAACACAACTCTCTGAAACAAATATCTGTGTAAGGTTATCATGATCTACACATATTTAATAAAAGTAATTTTACCAATTTTGTATGATGGAGCACTGGTTTTCATAATCAGAAAATTTCAATTTAACTGAAAACCAAAATCAAATTTTACAAAAACTTCAGCATATCAGAAAAATTGATAATGCTTGATGAAATAAACAGTTCCCATCTTGCACATTTATTTGGCATAATGCCTTATTTTTGGCCAAATATTAACATATAAAAACAAAAAATGATGGACTTTTCAGATCTCTTGAATGACAACAGTAATCACACTTAGGAACGTTGTCAAGTTTCTCAGGCTTACTCAATGTAAAAGTAAGTTAACAGTTCCAGATTTCATTCGATGCTCACGTATGAAGCCAGGTCATTAGCAACTTGGACAAATTCTGGTGATGGGATAATTTCTTATATACATACTACAGGAAATGTCTGATATCTGGCATGTATGGGGAATGGGACATGCCAGTTATCTGAATCTGTCAGTTGCACAAAACTTACAGAAACACAATTATGAAACAAAATTTTTACCTTTTCCTTGTTCTTTATGTACTTCCATTTTCTGTTTCAAAGTCAAAACATGTTTTTGCTTTAGTTCTTTCATGGGAGTCTTCTCAGGCAACATGGGTAGAGGGTTCTGGATATACAGTAACAAGATCACAAATTCAAGTAGCATTCAACTAGCCTCTATAGTATTGGCACCTGTGTAATGATGATGGACAGCACTGCTTGTGGTGTGGTGAGTAAACACATGCTCATCTATACTTTGTTTTTGAAGTAACTCTATAAAAATGAAAAACTTTCTTTTAATGTTTGCCAGTTGCATGAAATCGTGGATAACCAGGAAATTATTGTACTCCTCTGCTTCCTTCTTTTTCTTTTATTTAATTATTTCTTTATTGATTTCTTGGAAATGTTTTGAGATTTATAATTGTTCTTATTTATTTTTATGGAGAGGAATCTATTTCTGGATGTCAAAATTATGATTAGATTGTTTTAAATTACGATTTTTCTCTTTCATTCTAACTGCTGTGTTAAAAAGTATGAATGTCTTGCAATATTGTGAGAAGTCATTTTGATAATGCTTGAACAGCATAGTCCATTTTGACCAATTAAACATAATAGTCTGGATAATCTGGTTTCTATTGTAATTGTAGAATAACTTGAAAAGTACTATCTTCTGGGATATAATGCTGTACTCGTACAGTTCACTGCAAACCAACCGATCGTTTGGAGGAACATATCGCTTCCATCTTCAGGGTCAAAGAATAAGCTGAACAAGATATCAGCATGAAAGCAGATGGCCAGCAGAGGTAAAGTAAATAACTTGTTCACTTGTTGTAATGAAATCTGATATATTTAGAATGATTATTGGTAGGAATAATTCTCTTATTTCTTGCAGGGCCTATAGTAGGCTTGGCAGTAAGAAAATTAACCACATGCTTATTTATGAACAAGCAATAAATCTCTTGCCTTCTTCATTTCATCCGTCACCTTATTAAGACTTTAGTAACAGAATACAAACAACAGAAATTTATTATGAACTCACTGGACATCCACCATCTGGGAATGCTTCTGGTATGTGTATGCAGAAGCGGAATACTCCTCCTTCGTACACTCCTTGTCTGACAAAGAATACCCCAAACCATACTGCAAAGGAAATGTATACAGGATACACCACTAAACAGCAGTGTAGAATGCAAGAGTCAGGACACATAACTTTACTGCTGGTCACAGAATCATATTCTTACATACTACATTAATTGGCTTAAGTATGCTGCATTGCACAACTACTGAAGAAAAAGGCTTCTGGGATGTGGTGCCATGTAGATATTGTGTTAACCGACATTTCGGAGGAACGTATCGCCTCCATCTTCAGGGTAGAAAAAGAAAAAAAAAATCCGCAAGCGAAGAACCAGCATCTTGACTTTAGTCTAGTAGCACCTGCTCACACTGGTTCTTCACTTGCAGATTTTCTTACTTTCTTTTTTTTCTATCTTGAAGATGGAGATGTTCCTCCGAAACATCAGTTAACATACTATCTACACGGCGCCACATCCCAGAAGACTGCTTTCTTCATAGTCCCCGCCGTGAAAACCTCAAATCTTACATTGCACAACTACTGTTTCCTGATTAAGCTAATTAACACTCTCTATTATTCAAATATAATGGAGGCTGATTTCTTGCAAAATGACTACTCAAAAAGTGTGCCATATATGTATGACAAACTATTTAATTTAACCCAACCAAAAGCAATTTACAGATCTGTGAAACAACTAAAAACAAAAGGTTGTCTGAAATAAAGAAAAAATGCATGACCTACTGTATGTTTATGTGTCTTAGCACCATGCAGTGCCACAGCAGTAAATATGAGAAAAATTGGTAATGTCACATCCTTTAATTTTTAGACTAGATTTAACTATCTTTAACAAGACCAGTGATATCTACCAATCCCAGAAGAGTGAATCTGATTACACAAATGTACTTACAAAGCGAACTTTTTGCTGAAGGAATTACATATATTCCTGGAAGCTCTTGCTTTTGCAACATATTACTGAAAAAATAAAAGTACAAAGTTCACTCCTCTAAACAAAAATAACAATTTTATAATATGATTTCATTTTGTGCCTTTATAGGGCACACCTTCTTCATGTAATCTTCTGTCCAACATACAATAGTTTTCATAGTGTTCAAATGATTCATTACAAACCAATGTGAATTACATATAGGTTACATTTATTTTGGGAAAATATTCTTTTGAAAGTATTTCTATTTTTTGAGCCTTTCTATTCTCATTTATAGCAAGACAGAAAATGTTATTAACTGTAACAAACATTCTGACAGAGTTTAATTACAATAAACAATATTACTAATTACACACTACATCAACAAATGTATCAAGTAAGTCCACAGAGCAGAAGCTAGTAGTTGTTCAGCTAGTCAAGAAATTCCTGACATTTTACTGAACTCCAAGGTTCACAAAAGCCTTCTATTGGATCCTACACTGAGCCAAACAAAATCTTTCCCCAACATGACACCATACTTCTTTAAGGTCATTTTAATACATGGGAGAGTCAATAAATACATCATAAATGGAAGTAAAACAGCTGAATTGGATGTAGTAGGTTTTCTACGTATATCACTAGGTAGCAGCACAGTTCAGCTCCGTGACAGTCTAGGTAGTATATGTGCATGCATATGTTCAGAGGCTGGTTTCAGTAGCCAAAATGGTGACTGTGCTTGAGGAGTGTACTACCGAATAGCAGCATCCTGTTATGCATTTCTGAGCAAAAGGACTCATACAGAAATGTTTCCTGTTCACAGTGCGAAGTGTTCGACATATAAAGCAATTCACAACTGTGTTGATATATTCTCTCAAGGACATTCAAAAGTCGCAGATGATGCCTGACCAGGTCACCCTGTTGAGATTGCAACAAAAGCAATTGGCCATGGGTGGAAGAGTTGGTTCAAGCTGACAGGAGGATAACGATAAACAGTGCAGTAAATGCACTAAGGTGTTCCAATGGTTTAGCATACAGCATCATGCATGATCACTTGAAGTTTTGGGAAGTGTGTGTATTGTGGGTGCCCAGAGAACTTAAGGATTGAGATAAAATTAAATGAATGGACCTATCCTTGCAACATCTCTTATGGCATGCAGATGAAGAAGATATGCTCAACAGGATTGTTACTGGGGATGAATCATGGGTGCATCACTACCAACCTGAATCAAAGCGCGTTTCACTGCAATGGAAACATCCCAGTTCACCTTCAACCAAAATGTTTAAGGTTATGAGTATACCATCAGCTGGGAAGGTTATGCTTACCATGTTTCACGATTCTCAGGGAGTACTGTTAGCCCATTTTCTGAAGTGTGGTGAAAATGTGAATTTTGCATCATGCTATGTGAAGTCCTGTTGAAGCTTCAGGATGCAATTTGCAGAAAAACATCCAGGCAAACTGGCAGGAAGGGCACTGCTTCATCATGATGCCAGACCCCATACAGCCCAAGCAATCCAGGAGAGAATTCAAGAATTACAGTGAGAACTTCTTGAACATCCACTTTACAGCCCAGACTTGGCCCCTAGTGTTTTCCATCTGGTTGGTCTGCTACAAAACCACCCTGGTGGCAGATGTTTCACTGATGACGAAGAGGTTGAAATGGAGGTGCAAAAGTGGCTCAGACAACAATCAAAATACCTCTATTTTGCAGGTTTTCATGCACTGGTAAAGCAAGAGGACCAATGTATCAATGTTGGTGGAGGATATGTTGAGAAATAAACGTTTTTTCAGGTTCAATTATCATGTTTTACATTTTATATCCATCTGTGAGCTATTTACTGACTCTCCCTTGCATTACCACCCCATCCCTAGTGTTCAAACTGTATCTTTTGTTCACATTTTCTGATCAAAACATTGTAGACACTTCTCATCTTTCTCATGAATGCTGATTTGATCATCCTAATCTTCATCAATTTTCTTGGGCCTCCTGTTCCTTCCTTCCTTGGTTCCAAATATTCTCCTCAGCACCATGTCCTCAAACAACCTCAGTCAATATTCTTATCTTCAAATCAACACAAAAGTGCATGTAAAATAATATTTCTAATATTTAATCTTTACATTTTTTAAAGAGCACCTCTTCATGTTGTGGTGCTTAATTAATTAAGCCCAGGGACAACTTTACCTTAGGGGGGGAAGACAAAAAATCTGAACTGAGTGGTAACTTTCACCCGTGCTTAATTTCATTATAAATGCAATTTGAATTTGTTACTGCCATACTAAACATTTGAACTGCCCCATTTTCAAAGATTTATCGGCTATCTTAATGTTATATTTTATTCCGCACTTTACTGCTGAATCATATGCGGTTACAAAATGTCCCTTAACTCTGGAACCATTTCAAACAGCACCTTCAGAAGTGAAATGTGCAATTTGTGCACTGAAATCACACCATAAACAATCCACACCATTCTCCTGGCATAGTAAAAATGTTTGCGAGTTTGTATCAGCATAAATGGTGGATATACTGAGAATATTTTTAACAGCTGTGGCAGAACTCCAATATGGCCTATGGTTCCAGACTTACTGGCCACCCTATACTTATTTTTCTCTGTGTTTGCTTCTAGACCACTTTCCCTGCTAGTTGCTAATAGAGCTTTTGTATTTCTTATTATAGCATTGTCATGTGTAGGGGTGGGTGAGTGATTCATAAGCTGGAGTTTGGATTGGATGATTGGATTTATTGCACATTATACATTCACAACGTGGGACTACAAACAATACAGCGCTATCACTGATTTACACACTTTCCAGTTCACCGTTACATGTGCACTAGGGTTAGTCTTCACTAGTCGTCTCCTGGAAGAAGATTTATCACAGTCTCACTGTCACTTCAAATCACACATGGAGTCTTCTCCGCACCGCCCAATCCCTTTCTTGCCCTTATTCTGTGACTGCCAATTCCGAAGACTCGATTCAATTCAATTCCTCTGCTCCCACGCTCATATCCCAGCAGGCTGGCATCTTGAAGCTCAACCCTTCACTTCCTACTCAACTACTGTTCTGTCCTCTACTTGATCACATCTTCTGACTGTGTCCTTTCATAACCCCTTGACATGGACCATACAGAAAACACAACCTTTACTGTTAAGGAGGCATGTTTACTGGTCAATTACCTAGCAATGGATGTCCTCCTGTTGCATGTGTATGCTTCGCGGGAATGTGTTTACTGAGTTGTTGCCTAGCAATAGGTACACACATCACAGAATTTATGTTCCCACCTACTATAACATCATCAGCACAGACCTGAAGCTGAGATGTCCAATTCACTTCTAATGATACCTTATTTCTGTGAACTTCCTAATGGAATATTCTAAAGTAAGGTTAAAAGCAATGGGGAAGGGACAAAGCCTAACTTCAGATCATTCTGAATAAGAAATTTTTACACATATAACTTTACTGCAGATTCTCTTTAATCAATTTTATGGGTATCCTGACTGACTCAAATGCTTCCTTGGAGACTAAGCAGCAAATGCACTATTCCACTGTACTTCATTCTTTCTCCATTATCTTAAAAATACAAACTACATGATCAATAATTGATTTATTACAACAAAATTCATACTGATGATCCTAAACAATATGGTCTGTGTAATAAATTAACCTTAGAAAAAAACTGATTAAATTTTGCATACAATTGATAACAGTGATTCTCCTTGAGATGACTAAAGTCATTTTAGCATTTTTTTATAAACAGGTGTAATAACAGATTCCTTCCACTGGTACCAGCTGGTCAGCCTCTTGTAAAGCTGTATGACTGCCATACAGGTCTTTCTCCTTCCAGCAAACAATGCCAAAAATATGAGTCTCATTTCAACAATGAGACTGTGCTTGTACCTTCACTCATACATACATACTGTATGTATGAGCAGGGAAACAAGAACTGGACGCTGTGGAGGGGCCGACCCCCTCCAAAACGGAAAAAGGGTAATGACCTTTATGGGAGGAACCGGTAAAGTACCGGCCTCCCCAACAAGGGTGCATGAAGTGTGAAAGTGAAGAATGAATGTGAGGCACGACAACGAGACCAACAAATTCTCGGCTATGGAAGTGCTCGGGACGAGCACAACTGAAGAGAGGGGCGGATACGGTAAGAGGAACAGCGCAACAAGACTCGCGCAGGAGACCAAGGCTGAATGCAGACGTTGCCAGCAAACCACCGCGGGATCGAAACCGAGGGAGAACCTTTAGGCTGTTCGGGGACGAACAACCTTTAGAAGGGAGCAGTGTAACGTGTCGGAAAACCAGAGGAGTAACTTCTATGGAAACGCTACAATAGACCGTTACAGAGGAGACAACAATTGCTCCATTGTAATTCTAACAGGAGTCTCCATGGTTATAACGGAGGGTTCGTTGCCTAACAGCGGGCAAGGTTATAGATAGCCCAGCTTCAGCGACAAACAGTCAGTCTCGGAATAGCATTCGACGAAGTCAGTCGCGGAACAGCCTCCAAAGAAGAAACTTCGGAATATCCGTCTGAGTCCAGTATCACCGGAATATTGTAATCGGTTATTGTAAGCCTGCAAGTGCAGATGATTGTAAAGTGTGTGTAATGCGAGCGAAAGGAATAAATCCGCTATATTGGGACAACGGCGTGAACTTATTTGTAGCGTGACAACCAAATACGCTACAATACATTATAAATGAATATAGCAACCAAATTAAAAAAAATGTTGGGAAGAGAAAAATTAAGCATAGAAACTCACTACTCTGAAATTATGCAGTACTCCTGCTGATACAGACTATATGCCTTCTGATGTCCTCTATTTGATACTGCTGGTCGGTCTATCATCTTTGCTGACATACTAAGCTGTGGGTCAGCACTTGGAAGAGAAGGCAAAACTTTGCGAAATGAACCCTGGCGTCGAAATGGCTCCGTCACATCTACATTAAGATCATTCTGTAATAGTATACAACAAAACAGTGTATCACATCATAATAACTTCTTTCCAGCATGTGAATTTTCATCTAAATTATTACATTCATAATTACATTACATGACATGTACTAACACACTTGTCCCGGGGCATGCATTTTGTTTATGCTTATTAGGCCCACTGCACGCTTAATATAGTGTGCAGTGAACTACTCTGACCTAACCTGTCATTAAATTCAGATCTGTTAGGCCAGACATAAAAGTTCAATCATACAAAGCAACATGTTCATGGCTGGATAGATTGACTATTCATAAGCCAAAACAGTGTGTGAATAGGGGATATTACTGTTACTGTTATAGTAAAGATGTACACATTTTTGCCTCCTAATAATACTGTAACTCATGAGGACTATGAATTTAAAATTGTTACCATTATTTGAATTCACTTTCAATTTATCTCTACTCACTTGCAAAATAATATAAAAGGAATTATGCACATCTTACACTGTCAAAATGATGAACACATATGAGCAAATTTTATCATCTTCCAAGAACCTGGAATATGACCTTCCCACTTTTGAGAGGTAAAGTGACTATCCCACTACTAAATGTCCTTTTCCTCATCACTAAGCCAGCATACCATTAAATACAGAATGGAGGAAGGAAAAAAGTAGTACATTCAACACAAACTATTCAGTTGCTAAATGAAATCTAAAATGAAAGATGCTACTAGCTGGAAAAGTGTCTTTTCCCGTTGCAGTAAAACTATATAACACTAGTGGAAATCTGCAGACCAGCATAAATTAAGGACACAATCACTCCTGAGTTATCTAACACATGCAAATATTTGCTATATTAAAAAATCAGATATACTAAATGTATGATTCAATATTATTCCCTCTAAGGCCAATTTAAGAAATACCATCTGACAGCAAAATTCATTTCACCTCAATATGCTGTTCCGGTTTACAGTGACAATAAATAATGGTGCATTGTTCTAAACAGTAACATTTCTAACACAGATTATGGTCTTCTAGTTATGTAACATTACGCATTATATTTCTTAGTTCCTTGAATGACTGCAATTTCTAGCATTTTCACTGCAAAAGTATTTATAAGTTCATCATCTTCATTCGTATGTTTTGCATCCTGTTGTGCGTGTCTCTACTATGTAAATTTGTCTGTCAATCACAGCAATTCTACACTTCCAGTAACTGATAGGCTGGGATGTTAATGAAATCAGTTAATTTATTAAGAAGCTGTCCATATGCTACATGTTTCTCATAACAATACCCATGTCCCCATAAAGGACACAGTTTTGAAAACAGATCATATACAGTAATAGGCACCATTCTCCCTACTCCATCCCACCCATAAGAAAATCCCTGCGTATAATAGGATAACTCTGAAAAGGATAACAATAATTTTAAAATAAACTTTATTAATTTAGATAAGTATTTCAGTATATTTAACTATTGTAATTCTACGTAAAAACTTGTACATGACAAAACTAACAGCACTCAATCCACTGAGAAATACAGTCCAGTAAAGAATGTAGATGCATTTTCCTGTTAATAAATGCCTGATGATGGTTGTTAACAACTGAAACATGTAGCACATAAGCAACATCTTAATAAACTAACTCATTTTATTGACATTCAAGCCTATCAGTTATTCACTGGAAGTGTAGAACTGTTGTGAAAGACAGACACATTTACATAGCATATGTTCATTAACATTATAAATACATATATGTGGGAATAGGAATTAAAAGGCTAGATAATCAGTTGGTGCAGTCAAAATGAACTCAGACATGTGTAGGTTAAAATAATAATGAATGACTATCCACAACTCAAAATGGGGCTTCTGGTTCTGACACCTAATAATACTCCTCTGATGATCCACACTCAATATAGTAGAGAAAGCAGCTGGCTCAACTCTCCACTAAACAGTTCCTTACAATTCAAACATTCATTGTGGTTGCTATAATAGGATGATAATGCAATTCTCAAATGCTAGGTGTGCTTGTGGATGAAATTATCAGCAAATAAACACAATTAATTTGAGGTGCATTCTCTTACATTATCAGACAGTTATTCACACACTATCCTGATTTGCTGTTACAAGGTTCATATTATCAAGAGTAACAATCACTAGCAATGCCTCTTTTGCACTCAATATTATGGTCTAACAGTTAACAAAAGCGTATCTTTTACAATGAAACAGCTAATTGTATTTCTCTGTCATCTCAAATACAATGTAATATATAGCACTAACATTTTGAAGTTCTATGTTCGAGCAATTAAAAAATTCATCCACAGCTATAAGTCATATCTGCTTATTACCATGAAACAAACTTCTGACTCTGCTTAATAATGTAACACACCTTACAGCACAATAACATTTATTAAGATAAAACTCAAAGGCCAAATAATGTAGCTGTCAGAATGACTTTAAAATATTATATTTAAGCATCCTGTTACACTCACACACTATATATGAGACTTAAGAGGGAGTTTGTCTCATATATATTGACTTTAAAATATTTATTCTAAATATCCTGAGTGGGGAAAAGAAAAAACTCTATTATGTCAATTTAAAAAAAAACTGAGATTTCTACATATTTTTTGTTGTTCCAATCTGCACTTTTAACACAACCACTACAGAAAAATGGCAAGTACAATATTCGCTCTCATAAGCGGGCATGCTATCGAAATCAGGCTCCACATGAATTATTATAGTATGCAACAAACTGAAACTTAAGAATATAATTTTTTATTCAAATCTATCAAAGCAACCGGTTTGTATCCTAAGACTGCTGACGAACATAACTTACTAACAAACGTTAATCATAACTTTGTCCGTTACTGCTAAATCTCATAATCGTTTACCTGTCCAGTTTGACCTGTGGCCATCGTATTAAGGGTAATTATGCTGATCCCTTTTTATGCATTTTCTAACGGTGAATAACGGAGAAGACATTTTATTGTTATCAAATTTCGTCAGGCTTTCATGTACCCCTCATTATTGGTGCATCGCCACCAGTCAGAACACGCACTTATTACCTCCACACATAAACCCCACATATCATGTGCGAAATATTCAATTCACTGATAACACAAAAAAAATATCATGACACGCATTACAGTGAAAATAGACAGACAAGATGACGATACAGCACAATATAATCACAGATGAGCTACATGTGAGTTCGGCCGTTACGACCGATACGACTCCACCTGGTTAGAACCGAGCCAGTACCGTGACGACAGGTGACAACCGTGGCTTACCGATCGTGTATATGGGCTGGGGCACACAAAGGAAATTGGCAACAGCAACGCAACCGCAATTTCCGAGAATTCAATTTCCTCTATTTAACACTGCTCCATTTAGTAACCTGTGTGCAACTCGAGCTGATATCAGTTCTCGGAAATTGCGGTTGCGTTGCGGTTGCCAGTCTCCTAAAATTGCCTTCGCCCTTAATTTCCGAAGGGCTTTCGTATCAAGGAATCTCAGGAAATAGACCGGAATAGACAGTCTATTGGTCTATTGGAAGGAACCCAGCATACCGAACCCTGGTATTTACAGAGGACTTTGAAAGTACAGCAGTCACCACATTTAAATGATGTTTGTGCATGAAAAGGATATTTATCAAACCCTCTTGAAAGAAGAAATGAGATTTAGGCAGTACGTTCCTCCGAAATGTACGGCGTCACATCTCCTCAGTGATTTAGTTCTTCCTTTACAATCGTTATGTGATAAATTTTTCATTCTAAATTGTATATGTACAGAGCTTGCAACGGAAGTTTTTGTTTGGAAACAATTACCGTTCGACTGACACATTTTGTCGTGGAAACCATCCATAGCGCGAATCATCGCAGATATCTAAGTTTGTTTGCACTCCTATTCCATCGAATCAAAGAATAGCTTCCTTCCGGTGATATCGTCGAGTTCCTAGTCCTGTCGACGTTTGTGTTGTGCATGTGCAGAGTGAAACTATCAAAATGCCGAGTCAGGAAGTTGTCACCAACAAAGTTGTCGTTCATCCGCTTGTATTATTAAGTGTGGTTGACCATTTTAACCGTATGGGAAAAATTGGGAACCAGAAAAGAGTAGTTGGAGTTCTGTTGGGGTGTTGGCGAGCGAAAGGTGTTTTGGACGTGTCGAACAGTTTTGCAGGTTAGGAATTTTAAATCCAAATGAAGTTTCTTGAATAATAATTTCGTCGCCTTTCTCCCTAGCCCATGCTTACGCAGTTATATGTAGTTTCTTAAAAGACGTTCTAATTTATTTTCATTAATCACGCTCTCTTCTGCCAAATGAATTTGTGTTTGCTAGTGAAGTTAAAGATATTTAGGTTAACTGTCGTGATAGGCATGCTGCAGACCGTAGTGACATAGACTAAAATATTGTGATGTAAACCATAGCGCTTGTAAACACTGCACTTTCCAGTTGATATGTTTGTTTTATTATTTTTATGTCTCATATCTTAGTTGCAAAATGTATGAAGGCTACAACTGATACTAAGAAGTGGGTTGGAGGTAATCATAGGCGGTTAATAATATTAAATGTAAAGAAGAAATGCTGTTATGTTGAATCTTGTATACATAATCATCTTGACGTGTCTCAGGTCTCTTTGAACTCATGATAATCCAATAAGCCGATCACTTCCTATTTCATTGTACAATATCATTGGATTCCATATGTTTGCACATATGTTATTTTTGTATAGTCCCCTTCAGACCGTATGAATAAGACGTTTTCAGTATTTGAACATGTTCAGATATGTGCACTTCGTAATTAAGTTTGTGATATAATGCTGTATAGTCTCCTGCTGACAGCATCAAAAAAAAAACCACCACCCCAAAGTTCATTATGCCAAGAAACTTCATTAAACTAATATAAAGTCAATGTGCTCTTATTTCAAGTTCCGTTTGATGAAGATGATAAGGACAAGTCAGTGTGGTTTCTTGATCATGACTACCTTGAAAATATGTATGGCATGTTTAAAAAAGTCAATGGTAAGTACATATGTGACATATCATATTATGAACACTTAGTGTAAACAGGACAGCAGCAGTAGAGAGGTTAATCACCAACTAGACTTCATGTCTGACATACATGATATGCTTGTTCTTTTGAGAATTTGGCAAATAGATTTGTAAGCCAGTTAGTCTTGTGGTGTCTGTAGATGCCTACAATTGATTGGCTGTTTATCAGTAATTCTGCATATGGTTATCTCATTTTCCAGCAAGAGAAAAGATTGTTGGCTGGTACCATACTGGACCCAAACTTCATCAGAATGATGTTGCAATCAATGAGCTGATAAGAAGATATTGTCCAAATTCTGTGCTTGTCATCATCGATGCAAAGCCGAAAGATCTGGGCCTTCCTACTGAAGCTTACAGAGCAGTTGAAGAAGTCCATGATGTAAGTGCTATGTGAATTGAAAATATTTTATTTTGTGAGAAATAGGGCATACTTCAACCTGTTGTCTGTCTTAGGATGGTTCTCCAACTTCAAAAACGTTTGAACATGTTCCAAGTGAGATTGGTGCTGAGGAGGCAGAGGAGGTTGGTGTTGAGCATCTGTTACGGGACATCAAAGATACAACTGTTGGGACATTGTCACAGAGGATAACAAATCAGCTGTTGGGTCTGAAGGGGCTTCATTCACAAATACGAGATATCAGGAACTACCTAGTCCAGGTCTGTTTTCTATTGTTTGACTGTTTTTTTTTTGTATTGTACAATTTGGGGAACTTGTGAAAGTACAGGGAAGGAAAGGGAAAGGTGACTTTAGACAGTCTGCATCTGAATTAAGCTTTATTCTAAAACCAGCATCTGAATTAAGCTTTATTCTAAAACCAAGAAAAGAATAATAATGAATTCTATGCTGTATATTCCTTGGTTCTGTTATTTATATGAGATCCAATAAAACTGACTTTGCAGTTGAGTTAATTTTGTTGTGAGTGGTAAATTTGAGGGTGTTTGAGAACAGGCTGTTGAGGAGAATATTTGGACCGAAGAGAGATGAAGTGATAGGAGGTTGGAGAAAACTGCATAATGAGGAGCATCATAACTTGTACTCTTCTCCAAGTATAATTAAAATGATCAAGTCAAGGAGGTTGAGATGGGCAGGGTATGTAGCACGAATGGGGGAGAATAGGAATGCATATATTGGTGGGAAAGCCAGAAGGAAAGAGATCACTGATAAGACCAAGGCATAGGTGGATGGACAATATTAAAATGGATCTTGGAGAGATAGGATAGGATGGTATGGATTGGATTGATCTGGCTCAGAGTATGGACCATTCCAAAGAAAGCCATTCCTTATTAGAAGAAATAAAAATTCAACACTGAATGGGGTTATATAGAAGAAATAGTAAAATTTAGAGGCTTCTTATAATAAAAGATTATGTTACTGAAGCATATTTTGGCTATAATAGTGTTGCTATTCGGGAACAATTTATGGGCATTGTGTCACTAATGAAGGAAATGTCGAGAAAGAATAACTCAGTAATTTTTCTACGCATTGAATTAATGATGCAATTTTATGCTCAGGAAATAATATCGGTCATATCAGTGAAGTTCTTAAACAGACAAAATAACTGCAGGCTGCATTATATAGGCTTTCGGTGAACATACATTTCTGATCAGTTCTCTCTGAATGGGACCTGCTGTCAAGATGGCATCAGCATACAAATACACCACAAATAACCATATTATGTTGTTGCTTGAATAAGTGTCTAATTAACTGGAGGCATATACAAATAGAACTTACTGAAATATCATGTTATTCATTGAGATATGAATTCAGGCAGTTGTGTAGGTATATTGGCATTGTATTATCTACATAGACCTGTGGAGTGTCCACTTGGGTTATCCTTCTGGTTTCAGATTAGAGCTGTCAACACAAATTTATTCAAGTGATCTATGTGGCCATCCACATATGTGTTTTGAGAAGGAAAGATACAGTCCAAATCGTCTTATACTAACACACATTCCATAATAATAATTACCAACTACACATATCCATATTAGCTTGTTACCAATACTCACAGAATAGACATATTAATATTTGGCAATCTGTTGCTGTGACCACCCAAAATTGGGTAATTTCAGAGCTTTCACTCACCATTACAGAACTTTTAGGATATGTTTAATGCATTTACATTACAGTTTAAAAATATTTGTTTTATGGAATCTGTATTTACCTGAAGTTAAAATTATTTTATATTTTAAATTGTTTTTTTCAGGTTGTCCAGGGAAAACTCCCAATCAACCATCAGATAGTTTACCAGCTGCAAGACATCTTTAACCTTCTTCCTGACATCAGCCATGGCAATTTTGTTAATTCACTGTATATAAAGACAAATGACCAGATGCTTGTTGTATACCTAGCAGCCCTCATACGCTCAATCATTGCTCTCCACAACCTCATTAACAACAAGCTAACAAACAGAGATGCAGAGAAGAAGGAAGGTAAGAAGGATGATATAAAGGATAGTAAAGAGAAGAAAGAAGAGAAGACTAAAGAAGAAATAAAAGTAGAGAAGAAATAGCAGGGTATATTTTTGTTCTGGCCTTCTGCTTTCCTTTTTTCACATAAGCCCATAACTTCAGAGGAACAGTGACTGTTAAGATTTCAACTAAACACTTTTATTGTAAACTAAACATCTCACATTAAAATTAAATCTTTATTCAGAATTTTTATTTTACCTGTGACATGTCAGGAATAAATTAGTGCTTACTGAAATGGCACAAACAGAAGAACTGAGTGTTTAAATACTCAAAGACTGGTTTATCTTGAAATTTGTTCTGTTTATTTTTATTGAAGGCAGAGTTTGTTTCCTCTAGCTTGTGGATTGTCATTTTCATTGTACTGTACTAATCTTCATTAAATTTTTTTAACAAAAACATGCAATTTAATGGTCCTTTTCTTAAAACAGATTTTTTCATGAACTCACTTGGCACTCTGAAAGGCCTACATGTGAGGCAGTGTTTTTACTTTGATTCATATAATCATATAAATCATGCAACTTTTCACATCTTATTTTGCACTAAAAATCAAGTGTTCATCGTGAAAGAAGTATGAGCATTTTCATGTCACATTACATGAAGTAACAATAAGTACAGTTAATTGCATAGGATGACAGAGAATGTAGTCACAACCACCCAAAAACTCACCTGAATGAAGGAACTCACAATAGTATATATAGTAAATATATTTTGGTCATGATAACATGTTCCAAAGGACCAAGAAATTCATACTGCAACTTCTCTCAGTGCTGAACCTTAGTTCTGTTCAAATTCAGAATGGCCTTTGAAACAGGCAACAAGAACATTACTTCTCCATTATGCATTCACTTTGCTAACTGAGATTCTAATGCATAAAAGTTAGTATCACCTGAAAATGCCTCATATATGATGCACAAAGATGTGAATCTTGCAGGCCTAAAAGTTAATTTAGCCCCATGCTTTCACTCAGTTTTTTTTAACCCCAACAACAAAGGTGAGTGCCCCTGGCCAGTGGAGGACTGAGTTTTGTGGATATGTCCCAAGTGGCAACTGCAGGAAGTGCAGAGGCAACAGAAGACATACGATGAATGAAAACTGTTTCATACTGCCATAATGTTTGTAGAAGCATCTCTGGTTTTATTCAACAGCCTGGACCTCACATAGATGAGCTCTGAAGTCCTTTTGACAGTCGTTTGTTAAATTGTTGATCTATTCCGATTTAGTGTTCATTGTAATGACACTATTTTCAGATTTCTAGTCACTAGCTTCTGTTCATATATTCAGTTGTGTGTTCAGTTGCTTCCTCATTTAACCCATCTCTATGCTAGTATTGTTGTTGAGTTGCCTTCTGACAAGTAACAAGCATTTATATAGTTTTTATATGTTACTTCGCCCAGATTTTTCCATGTCCTTTCTTTAAAAGCAATTAAGAGAAACGGCACAATTTATTACTAGAAAACTCAGTATCAGTTCTGTAGGATTTAAATCACAGTGTCAAAAGTCACAACACAGTAAAATCTTTGTTCTGCAAACTTCTGTCCACAGTATAAATGGACTGTAGTTTGTACTCTCACAGTTTGCATGAGTCATGATTTGTTATTTCAAGATCAATGGTGGTTTTATTGTTTTGGAGCCACATTTTATCAGTCTTCCATTTTGCTTTCTTACTATGTGATATGGTGCATTATCAGTTACCACTATAATACCAAGTGACACTGAAAATAATTTTTTCTCTCAGCAACTTATGGCTAACAGCCTTCTTATGGTAGTTCTGATTTTGACTTTGAATCATATATAAATTCTGTCCCACCATCTGTGACCCTCTGTCTTGCCATTAAATCTGGAATTGTATCATACTGCTAACACTTTCACTATGTAATAGGCGTGAACCCATGTCTCGTCCATATATACAGCTGGCTTCTTACTCTAATAGCTCATTCAAATTTTCAGGTATGTCACACAGTCAAAAGAAACCTTTTGTTTCTACATTCCTTTCAATATTTTCCTCCCTGAAAACCAATTTACTTCTGCTACTTATATGGTTCATATTTTGGCCATGGATAATCATACCTTGGTTGACTTACACATCGTACTACATTTGCCATGCTACATCCAAACAAATAATATACATTGCATGGGCAGAAAATTACCTACAAAGAACTATGGAAGAAGGAAGACTTCTATGCCCATCAACTGAAAAGGGACAGATTACAAAATTAGGCATTTATGCTTCACTTCCAAAACATGAAATTTACTTAACCCATTGGTATATACAGAATAATGTTGCTGAAGAGAACAATAGTTTTTTTTTTAAGCGAGATGACACAATTGAGAACACCTTCATAATGCTACTTGGATTTGTCTAGTTTCTTCACACAAATATTTGAGCAAAACACAATGACACATGGTTATAAGCAGCATATTTTACTTGGTGATTGGAAAAAATATCACATTTTTTTTCAGTATGTCATACATTATTATGAAATGCAAGGCAGTCTGCACTTGTTGGTTTGCCTAGACAGGTACTGTAACTATTATTCCTAAAAACTTTTCTACAGGATTCAATTTGTATGATAATCCATAAATTACTAAGACAAATTCTTTTTTCAATTCAGATGTTAAAAATAAATGTTATGGTACTCGTTCCAATCATAGTGAATCATATTTTGTTCTGGAAGGACCGTAAGTTTTGCATGTTCTCCATGATAAATATAATATTGCATACAGAAACATAAAGTGTATGTTACAAAATATCCACTAACCAAGATGTTTTATAACATATATTCATTGTTTCTACAAGCAAAAAATGTAACTTCACTGTTGTTCCTTATAAAAGATATGTTTATAATATTCCATCATGCCAGTGAACATCTACTGATAACTGATAACATGATATTCAGTTTGCCAGGAACTATACTTCAGTAATCAGTTTTTCTGTACTGCTTCATAATACCAACCTCTTTCTAATTTATATTTGCTACCATTCCACATAAAATGGATTGGATTTTTATGTTCATCATCAAACTCAAAACACTTACTGAAATCGATGGCCAACTTGGATCTTACCAGCCCCACACCACCCACATTTTCAGGTGCAGGATGATAAACCCGCCCAGATTCTGGCAGCATAAATATCTTTTCTGGTTCAAACTTTACCCTCAGCAAATCTCCCGCATGTCCATAGCTCAGCTGATCTTCTGTCTGTCCATTTACAGTACCTCTGATCACATGAGTGAAAACAACAGGGAAATCATCACAACGTATAAAATTACGTTCACGTCCACACACCGAGAGGTAAGGAAATTCTTCCATGTATCGTCCTGTGGTATTCAGCCTCAACCTTCTGAAGAAGAATTCCAGAAACTTTTTATCTATTGAGAAAGTAAAGTTATGTAATTAATTAGTCTGTGTATTAAATTAATATTCTAGAAACTCAAATTTAAATGTTAAAATATGTGTGTTCCAAGTAATATGAATGTTCAGTTGTCAATGTTAAGCACAAAAGATCTGGTTGGTAAGTGACTTTACATTTAGTCTTACAATCAGAAATTTCTGACATAACTTATCTTCTAGTAAATGCCTGCAGCCAGAAATTCTGATATGTTGCACAGATGGCTCTTACAACTAAACATTAAAAGAGAACCCACTTAATATTCATGTTCCAAACTATATTAAAAAAGCAAAATACCGTTTCTTGGGTCTTGTAATCAAATGCAGGAATACAGTCAAGGATGGGAGGGGGGAAGACTAGACACCTACCCCACCTCCAAGATTAAAAAAAATCAAAATTAAAATGGGGAAAAAGGAAACATACCAAATAATAATAATATCTGAAGTTGTTTCATTTAATACAAATAACCTGAAATGGCTTAAATGTAAGTCTATGCAAATTCTCTAGCACTGATAAGAAAATTGCTTTACACGAAAATCAGTTACCTTTGAAACATGATGTGAAATTTTTTATCCGAGCATCATCAAGGAATAACTGAAAGATAAGAATAAGATTAGTTTAAGTACTTTACTGATGTTACAAGTGTTCAACATCAAAAAGTTAGATATTTCTTTCAAATAGTAAACATCTTAGCAGGGTACAGACATCCACAGCAGCAAATGCAAATTTATAGTATAGTATTTCAGACTAAAGATGAAGCAATCATTTTACCAGTCTTTTGTGTGCTTTCAAAAAATGGTTTCATACTTTGTAGGAACATCACAAGTTGTGAATTTTTGAACTAAAATACTCAGTGGGCGAGACTCCACAAGGAATGGAAGATAATACTGGTAAGAATCTTAAGGTAAAAAGACTGTGCGGATGTGATGTGGATGCAAGAGACACACGAAGCTGTAACAACTAAGATACAACAAAAGTCCCATTTATAGTTTCTTTCATGAACAATGGACCTGAACATTAAACCAAGGAAAATCTTAAATGGAAGAAATTTACACTGACATTACTGATGTGGGGCCATGGAAATTTGATGTTACAAGTGTTCAACATCAAAAAGTTAGATATTTCTTTCAAATAGTAAACATCTTAGCAGGGTACAGACATCCACAGCAGCAAATGCAAATTTATAGTATAGTATTTCAGACTAAAGATGAAGCAATCATTTTACCAGTCTTTTGTGTGCTTTCAAAAAATGGTTTCATACTTTGTAGGAACATCACAAGTTGTGAATTTTTGAACTAAAATACTCAGTGGGCGAGACTCCACAAGGAATGGAAGATAATACTGGTAAGAATCTTAAGGTAAAAAGACTGTGCGGATGTGATGTGGATGCAAGAGACACACGAAGCTGTAACAACTAAGATACAACAAAAGTCCCATTTATAGTTTCTTTCATGAACAATGGACCTGAACATTAAACCAAGGAAAATCTTAAATGGAAGAAATTTACACTGACATTACTGATGTGGGGCCATGGAAATTGAATGTTACATCAGAAAAAGAACAAGATCTAAAAGTGCATGATGATGGTACATTAGTAGAAATACTGTGTTTCTGGACATTATCCAGCATCCTGTCTTGATCTAAAAACAGTCCTGTTTATTTTCAAAACAAAACGTTTAGGGATATGGACTAGCTCTATCGATTGGGCCCAATTGGATAGGTTTAACCTGAGGACAGGGACAGAATCCAGTCTCCAAAATATTTTTTGAAAAGTAAACAGGATGGTGTTTTTAGATCGAGACAGGACAATGGATAATGTCCAGATACATAATATTTCCAGAAAAATAACCTTGAATTAAGGACCAATAAATGGGGGTGCCACTGTACATATACATGATTTCATGTAAAAAAATGTAGCACCCCTTGAGAGAATTCGCTGGAAGGTCTCTTTAATTGTCACACGAGCCTTCATGCTATTACTGTCCCTGCTTTCTCCCATATTCCTTTCCAGTCCTACATGTTGCTGAACAGTACTCCGTGGCTGATGCCTAACACCATATCCCACAAATAGCACTACACAAACAGTCAATCATAAACCACTTCATGGTTCATAAAACTCACTACTTAATGTGAATTAACATATTCTTTGCTTGAACACCCATATTAATGAGCAATGATCAGGTCACGCCCAACACAAGACTGACGTATCAGGCCATTGGCTTGATGTGTACCTTTGATTTCCTCTCTTCTTTCATGTGTCACAGAGTTAATATGACTTAAACACACTCATGATATGTTGATTTTTCTCTACAGCAATTATATGCTTCTGATGCAAGGCTTCTGAAGGTGTTTCAAAATTACCGGTTTCTTTAACAACCCTGCATCAACTATAAGGACAGAGTAAAGAATGAACAAACTGACTGAATGAGTGGTGTGGAAAGAAGATAACCCTGTGTAACCCCTCTCCCAGAATAACCTAGTCAATAATAAATTCTACAATGAAGTCGTCTCTAACCTGCACCTATTTTTGCAATATGAAGGACTTCACTTTACTGTAGTAATCTCAATAGTAACAATACACATATATTAGACTTCTATGTCATTCTGAAGACTTCAAGCTATCTCTTTATTAAATAATACATTAACCTAGCTGAGATTAGCTTTCATTGAAGTTCTACATTTTCCCAAAGTATCCTCATCCTTTCTTATAAGCAAGTGTGGTTAGTTAGGCTTTGGCTGCATACGAAGGGATCATAAATGACCTCTGATGCCACACTTTTCCACAGTTCTAAAACATTTACATGCACAGTATTATCTTTCATAATATATGACCCTCTGATGACAGTACATGGTGGACAGTAAACTGCAATCTCAGTACTGTATCGAAGTCCCTACAATGGCAGTAAATTGCGACCTCAGAATGTGTCTGGAGACTAGCAGTGAGAACCCTGTCCTCTAAAACTCTACCCAAACATGTCCTTTACAGTTCTGGTTCATACAAAATGTCTTCTAAAGACGACTTCACCTACCATTCCCTGATGATCGATGTAATAGAAATATTCTCTTACTGAAGATTCTGAAGATTGGCCCTGTTTATATAAGCTTACATATTTACAACTGTAAATCTGCGGGAGACGTCTGATTGGACTGTCAATTACTTTTCGTAACATGATGATTTTTCAAAATTAAATAATTTCTACATATTATTGGCATTAATTGAAGTCGTCGGTTCAACATCCTGGTTATTTCATTTTTCATTTCTTCATTAATTTCACCATCACGTAATAAGATTTCACTTCCCACAATACGAATTTATATGAATTCAAAACCCTCCCATAATACAAACAACGGTATTCCTACGATTCCTACGTTCTGACCCCTTCCTCTCGAGCTCTCGTGTGATGTGCACCACGGATTACTTAACTGCTGGGAACAACTTAACAAGCTAATACGTCACCCAGTATCGCTCTCGAACGCTCTCGAAGCTCTCGAAACTCCGTGCCTTGCATGGAACCCTAAAGTTAATTAGCACGTTCAAAAGAGCGCGCCACCAAACATTGTACTGAGCCAGATGATTCCAGTCCAAAACCTCCCACATTATATCTATAAGAACAAATTTAATATTATCTCCCACTACAAAGCTCAAGCGGTTAGTCGCTGGCTTCCCACCGCGGCGTCCCGGGTTCGATCCCGAGTCTGTTCAAGAGGGATTTGTGGTGGACAAAGTGGCGCTGGGGCGGGTTTTCTCCGGGTACTTCGGTTTCCCCTGCCAATCTTCATTCCACCAAATTCTCGATCATCATAATCACCCGGGGCAGGCTACAATAGGCCAATCAGTGGCCGCCGTGTCGAGTGGACCCAGTTGGACTCCACCCCCCACTAAGCGAATTTAAAAAAAGATCTCCACCTACATGCTTATGTCTTGAAAGAAGTCTAGATTTTCCGATCAAACTTTTGTATTTCTGATCTCTCTCATATGTGGAAGGCTGTCGTGACAACACACGCAAGCCAAGTGGTCTTCTGGGGTGTCTCATTTTTTTAAACTTTTTCGACTTCTAAGCCAATAAAAATTGGTTCTTTCTGTTGTTATGTTCATGTCATGACCACACTTGACATTACTTGAAACATCTTATGCAACAATGTAAATAAAATTGTTTTAAGTGCCAGCGACTGTTTTCTTCAATGTCTAGAAATTTAATTCCATTAATTGTAACGAAGTTTTAGAAACTTTATCTTCCTAGGGAGGCATTTAGGCTTGTGCCGGCCCTTCGTATATGCTACTGTCTTCGCCCATCTCATTCTTCTTTCTTTTGAAGTAGGTTATTTAATCACGCTCTCAGGGTCGAGACTACGAGTTTCATAGCTTCGACTCATCCATCTTTCATGAGTTGATTACCTTAATAATACTATTTTGCGAAGGCTAGGTCTACAAATTATTAAACTCAATATGAAATTCACTCCAATTTCATGCCACTCTCTCACCCTCTTACTTGTTGGTTCCAAGTATTAAACTCAGCGCCACGTTCTTAACTATCCTCCAAGCACTTCTTGGTGACATCATCCAACCATCTCTCTCTCGACCTGCCATGTTTCCTCCTGCCCCCAGGATGCTGATTAAGAATCTTCTTGGGAACTATGTCCTTCATCCCCGACACATGACCCAGACATTGCAGCCTCGCTACAAGTTCAAGCACCGAAGTGAACGGAGACATTCATGGAGGTAGGCCTAGGCCCACTGGGCCTGTAGTGCCAAGGGGGGGAGAAAAAAAAACAAGTTCAAGCTCCCCATAGAATTTATAGACTTCGTCATTCGTCCTGATGTTTTATGCCCCTTGTTCACAGACTGCGTCAAAGATCTTGCGAAGGACCTTCCTCTCCCACACTCGAAGCCGGTTTTTGTCACTCTCTGTGAGAGTCCACGTTTCGTATCCATATAGCATCACTGGACAAGTAATGACACGGTACACTTTGAGCTTTAGTTTTCTNGCCACAGCGCCACTTTGTCCACCACAAATCCCACTTAATCAGACCCGGGATCGAGCCCGGGCCGCCGCTATGGGAAGCCAACGACCAACCGCTTGAGCTATGGCGCGGCCATTCGTGCTCTTATCTCTGCACAGACCTAGTAATCCAAGAATATAACAAGCCTCAATGATGCTGGATGAATTCAATAACACACTGACAGAACTAAGTGAAGCTATGACTGAAGAATTCTTCATTTAAGCTAAACAAAATTAAAAAAAAATGGAAATTCCCTTTCCGCAAGAGGAAGCACTGTGAGAAAAACGTGCCATCATGAGAAGGCGGGTTGTTTTGCTGCAGCAGATTATTTTAGAATAAAGCTACATATATTTTTGATGTTCCAATGTCTAACACAACTCGGAGAAATCAAGTTTTGCTAGAAGCTAAGTTTCGTTTTGAATTTTCTTCTGGTTCTGCTTTCATTCATATGGAATCGACTGAAATTTAAGAGTGGCACCAAATGTAACAATGAAATACAGCAAAGGGTCAGGATGCTTCTGGATTTTACTCGTATTTAGAATTTGAGAGCTTCAAATACGAAGCGCAAGAGTTACTGGCTCGTGTGGAACCAGTGTCTATTCTCACTCTTTGCGAGCTGATAAAGGAATATGCCAATTTTCTAAAAACGGAAATTGCATTACGATTCTTTTTAATTTTTCTAATGATGTTGCATCACGAGAAAGAAGTCTGAGCAAACTGAAAGTACTTAAGAATCATTTTAGACCATCTATGGCCTAGGATCGACTATCAGATTTAAGCATTCCTTCTAAAAGTAAAGTTATCCCTGCAACAGGCCGTGGTCACCCATAGAGTTGTGAGAAGTTGAGGCTCCCACATCTAGACAATCGGCTCACAGATGGCAGTAAGGTTATCAGCCTTATGCGGAGGCCGCCCTTTACAGGAAGATTCCTGTTACTCATTTCTCTTACAAGCCAGGGCCTGACCCCGAGGCCATGGTGCTGCTGGAAGGATTAGGTCAATTGAAAAAAATCTACCTCATCGAGACTCGAACCCGCAATTTTCCGGCTTGTAACATAGTGTGTCAACCAACTACGCTACAGCGTATCCTCAATATGCCTCCTACCCAGTATTATAATCCAGACAACATTAATTATGATGACGTCAATGAATTTGCAGCTATTAAAGCAAGAGGAGTTTTTTTGATCAATTATACATTCATACATATACAAACATATATAGTGTTTACGTTTCTTGCTATGCAGATACTTTTGAAATGAGCCATTGATCTAAGAAGTAAAATTATATATATAATTTTAATAAGGATGGGTGCGAAATCTTGTTCCTTATATAACGACAGTGCTAGTATTAAGACCCTGTAGCATAGATGATAGTGCGATTAGCGAATACGCAGCTGTTAGTGGAATAAGAATTTTAGGAGGAAACCAAAGTATTCGGAAAATATCTGCACAGTGCCACTTTGTTCCCCACATATTTCACATGATATGACTTTGCATCGAACCCGGGTCACCATGACGGGAAGGCGAAGTCTAACCGACTCAGCCACTGCACCACCAAATCTTGCATGATATGGGCTCACAAATGCCTTATTTCGACTCCGAATGTAACTCTTATCTCGCACGAAATTCAAATGGAATTTTACAGAAAGGTTCATTGTACAGAACCTGAATGCAAGATATAACACCGACCATACGGAGAATGCTTTTTGGGACATGCTGCACGTTTAACAAATGACAACGATATCTAACGCATTTACCTCTATGAGGAGTTTAATGGATTTGTCTTTGCAGTAAATGAACATTAACGTCAGTTAAGGAATGTAAAATCGCAAAGAACAAATGTGGAAACTTTCAGCGTTCCTCAACACATCTTTCCGTCTTTGTTTTGTTTCTAAATGTGCCAAAATTATAATGGAACGCTTCTTTGCAGCCAGCATTAACTGGACTGGATCTTTCCCGATCTTGACTAATCGGTTTACATTCTTTCCACGGTACAAATCAGTGGGCTCTGTGAACAATGTCCTAGCCGCCCGAAATTTAATCCAACAATTACAGACACTAACTGGCAATCATCATCATCATCA
>NW_019727389.1:728290-758077 GCF_002891405.2 Cryptotermes secundus | reverse complement strand
AAGTATCTTTGCTATTATCTTTGCTGTATGTGCAATAAGGCTTATTGTGCGATGGTCGCTGCATTTTGTAGCTTTTGTCTTTTTCTTTAAGGCAATCATTGTAACTTCTGTAAAGTCCTTGGGCCACTCTCCACTTTCATATATGGTGTTCATTAGTTTTGTCAGTGTTTTCAAACCACCTTCTCCCAGTAACTTGAGCACATCTCCAGGTACATCATCATCTCCTGTAGCCTTTCCTTTCCTCATTTCCTTGATAGCTTTTTCCACCCCACTTTGTAAAATATATGGTCCTTTCCCTTCTGTATCTACTTCTACTTCCGGTTCAACTTCTAAGGTTTCTGGCCGATTAGGTCGATCATATAGTTCTAACTGGCAAATTCTCATGAAAATTGACATGGAGACTTTTCAACTTGAGGACATCATGTCCATTATTTCTGTATAATAACAATATTATTCACAGTTGCAAGATCGCATTGTTTGGAATCGTAAAATACACGATGACAATGTCTAGTAGGTTTAGCCTAGGTGCGTCCCTCCTTCGAGGAAAGGGCGTAGACTTGTAAGTATATTATGTTATCTGTATGTGTGTGTCTCTCTCTCAATGTAAACTTTTAAATCAATTGACCTAGTTTCAGGAAATTTGGCACGATATTCTGTAGTTGGAGGTCACCTGAACCGCATACATTTCAGTTTCTTAAGGGCCCCACAGTCTTAACGTCCGTTTTGCCTGCGCAGTTCTAAGACGTCAGGTAGAATTTTTGTCCCTGTATCGTCTTAAGGCGCGTCCACATTATTCGTGCTCGTGTGACTCGCTATGCTCGCGAGTAATGTGGACGATATGACAAGTCACGATACAAGCAAATTTTTAATTTTTAATTTAAAAACTATAGCCAATAAATTAAAATACGACTACAGCCTGTACACACTACGAGTAAATATACGGATCCTTACGCGCCGAAGCCTGGCGAGCAACTGAAGTAGTGTGGGCGAAGATTTACGAGCACAAGTAAAAGCCAGACGAGTCTCCCGACGAGCACAAGCCTGGCTAGCACAAGCACGAGCACGAGTAATGTGAACGCACCTTTAGGCTTGGCTTGAAGTAAATCTGTCAGCGACTGATTTTTCTGTGCGTGTACAGGCATGTTTACGAACAAGTCCTACAATTTTAACGTATGATACTGGTAACTTACACAGAGTCTGTAATTAAGTAATAAGTTGTTCCCATAAAGAAGCGACACCTCCGCTTGGGTCTACCACACTAACTCATAAGATTATTTTTAGTTTATTGTTGGTCTGTAAATTTTTGTTATCTGAATGTGGTGCAAGATTTGTATTCCTGGAAACCTGTGCAACAGAGAATAAAATTTAAGTAGTTCTCTACAGATTTCCCTGTTAATATTTGTTACGTTTATTGACAGGGGCACGCAGTAGCGTAGTTGGTTGAGGCACTATGCTACAAGCCGGAAGGTCGCGGGTTCAAGTCCCGATTGGATTTTTTAAATTGACCTAATCCTTCCGGTCGCACTATGGCCCTGGGGTCGACTCAGCCTCTAACAGAAATGAGTACCAGGAATTAATTACCGTATTTACGCATGTATAGGCCGCACATTTTTTGCCAAAAATTCAAGAGGAAAACTGGGGCGCGGCTTATATTCGAAATATTCGAAATCACAATTCATTTAAAAAAATATATTGTAACGTGTTTACGTTACTGAATACGCCGTAGNGCTTCGCTCGGCGCATCACGGCTGGCGGAGGGGGGGGAGGGGCGTCATTCAGAGCTCAACATGTCACAATATATTCATAATTAGTAATGCAGGGTGTTCTACTCCTGAAATAATATTCCAAGAAAATTATTTTTTCTATAATTTCTGTCTGAAATTTGTGCTGCGGCCTATACACGCACGCGGCCTATACATGCGTAAATACGGTAAATAATTTTCCTGGTGTGTAAAGTTCGGCTGGCGCGACCGCCATCTTGGAGCCGATTGTCTAGATCAGCGTTTCTCAGACTTTTCTGAAGTGAGGACCACTTTTATAAGTCAGAACAGTTCTGCGGACCACCTTACTCTTGTTCCCTTCAAAAGCAAATTTAGCATTTTTTAATACCAGTATACCTATATTTTAAAATAGAATTAATTAAAATTAATGTAATTCAATTAATTTTATATTAATATTAAGTAATTAAGTTAATAGAAGAAAATTCATATCCGTTTTGTAATAATTCAAGGCTATTAGAATTTGGATAATCTTTAACTTATTAGCTAAAAAATAAATAAATGTTGGTACTCACATTAATGAGATGGGTGAGCCTGCCGATTCTTGCACAGTTGTTCTATACTTGGATGTAGCTGGTGAGCTTAAATTGGAGATCATCACATACATCGAGTCGATTTCGGTACTTTGTTTTTATTGGACTTAGTGATGAAAACCCTTTCTCACACAGGTAAGTAGAAGTGAAAGACGGTTGCCGTGTGCAATTTCGAAACTCTGAGATTTTCAGCTATAGTGTGATACGCAATTCATTTGAATTTTATTTTTTCTTCTGTCTTTTTTTGAAGGACCACAAGGGCACACCTCGCGGACCACTTGTGATCCGCGGACCATAGTTTGAGAAACGCTGGTCTAGATAATGTGAGACCCTCAACGTCTCACAACCCTATGGGCCACTGCTCCGTTTTATAAGTTATATTCGAATTCCGATTACTGAAATGTGTATAATCAATTTCCTTCTCAACTCCCCACTTCCTATATCAGTGAGGTACAGGTGTAAGTAGGAATAGGTCAGAGTAAAGCCAAGATAAGGAAAAGTAAATTTGTTTTTTTACCAGTAATGGTTAACTGAAGTATGAGTCTAGCAATATTTATCACTCATGTGATAAGTTAGCACTGTTGCAGTAATGCGGAAACGCCGTTACTGTTAATGCGCCTGTGTCAATGTTGAAGTGTGTATCTGCACAGGGGAGGTGCATATTACATAGATTATTAGGTACAACACAAGACAGACGAGCATTGCGTGTGTATGCAGAGTTCGGGAAATATACAAATTAATTTAGATTAATTCAAGCGGCCGTGAGATATTTGGCTGAAGAAGAAGTGGATATGTATAATTGTCATGATAACGATCTGTGGGAACTGCCCACATTCAAGCAAATGTTACAGTGACAACGCAAGTATCATTGCTTAGCAACGGCGAATAGAAAACTGTTGCTAGGCAACGCCTACAACAATACGGACAGTGACATGTTTTCTATAGGTCCGACTCTAGGTTATATAAGAATACTAGTGTCTCTTCAGGCTGACTGACCGTCAGTGGTAACGTGACTCTGACTCTGACTCATATAACGACATTCCATAGATCTTTCGAAGTACGAACTCAACAGTAAATAACAGGTTTTCAAATTTATTTTCTTGTTTCTGAGAAGTAATTCCATACTATTCGTCGGATCGCCATTTTTTTAGAAATGTTCTCTTGTAAGTAGACTTGTAGTATATTCAATTAATTCTAAACGGTTCTGATGATGGTACATTAAACTTAACGTTACTTGTTTCTAGACTTTGTTCATCATGTAGTATTCCAAAGAGGCCAAAAAATGGATTTGTTTCTTTTGGAGAGAAATAATTTAACTTAAAATAATAATAGTCAACAAAGTTTAGGTAACATAAATTTACTTTCTGAATTAATTCTGATATGCTGATTCAAAATTTTGACACAATTTTCCAACTCATCACAATTTTGTGTATTAATTTTTGAGTCAAAACATCACGTTTTCTCCGCTTCTATATTTTTCCTTGCTCTTCTCATGTATCTTTAACCGCAATGGGAGCAAATTATGTTTCATTTCAGCAAACATTTATTCTAATTTAAGTAAAGCCATTACTTAAACTTGTGTAATGAATTTGTATGTAGGCCTACATTTAAGTTTATATATTCTGCATATAAAATAAAACCATGTTTGTTAAAACTTTTTAATATTATTATTTTGACCAGTGTGTCCGATTTAGAGGGAAAAGGCTCATTTCATACATATTATCGAAAATTTGAATATTTGAAGATTTCTGACTTCTGAGATGTAACGCCGTGTATTCCGTTGAAAATCAACTGACGTTTCGGAGAAACATGTCACTTCCATCTTCAGGATCGAAGAGCAGAGCTCTGCTTGCTAAGTGCTTCACGCTGGTTTCTTGCTTGGCTTCACTAGTCTTCACTAGTCATTGCTCGGTTAGAGTTCTCAACAATGGGGATTCCTCTGCTCTCGTGCTTACGTCGTTACCGTACCAGAACTCAGAGTCAGAGTGAAGAGTTACTTTAAGACTAGCGGTTTACCGGCAATAAGTTCGTCTTGGCGGCAAGCCTCTTGAGGATCACGACCAGAACGTATTTCGAATTTCTAAACATTATGTGAAACTTCAGTTTGTAACTCACAGGAAATACATTATGACTCCGCTACAAAGACTAGCCGGTTAATGCTGTTTAGAGAAAAAATCGCTCTCCAATATGAGAACCGTATGAAACACACATATACACTCTGTTGGCAGAATGCAGAGCTTACGTGTGTTACAGCAGGGGGTACGTATTGTAACCACTGGGCTTCAAATGGTTAATATGAGCCGATCTAATATATGTAGATGATTACGATCTCTGTAGTTCATTCATTAACATTACTTTTTTTACGAATCTGCTAGGTGTTGTCATACGACATAAAGTTATCCCTTTGCTTAACTAATTAAGCACTACATCAGGAAGACGTATGGGGGAGTAGTTGTATAGATCCTCATGCCTTTCGTTTTGTTTAACCATATAAAAATTAATTTCATTTTATTATAATAATGTATTAAAATTCATTTCGTATCTCATAGGAAACCAGCCGGTTAATTCTGTTTCGTGAAAAGTACTGTTGTTTATTGTGAGAATGATATGAAACGCACAGTTGCACTCTCTGGGCAGAATTTTTATATGTTAAATCAGGTGGCACATACAAGGAAACCAACCCAAGGCAATCCCAACCCAATAAAATTCTAATTATATTAGGTCTAACAATTAAAAACATTATAGAAAGAACGAACATCAAAATCAGTAAAATTAAATGATTAATACTTAAATCATCATGCATATAATCATCTCTATACAAAATAACCAAAGAGGAAATAAAAACAAAAACCTGTAAAAACTAAAGATATTCAATCAGACAAGAAAGTTATAACAATTCCTTATAGAATCACTGGGCTTTAAGTGGTTAATAAAGCACGTTTTCTTGAAATTCCTGACCTTTCATTCAATCGGGAGATTCATTATTTTGTTCACAGTAGCCCGCGATTCGTTCATACCGAAGCCAGATAAATCCAATCCACAACTTCACATCCCGCTACCTTGTGATCCACTTCAATTTTACCCCTCCATTTACGTTCAAGTTTCTCATGTGGTTTCTCCCATTTACGTTTACAGGCTAAAAGTTTCTTCCGCATTACTTAACTCTCTGAATTGCCTTATATCGGTGTCTGCTCCTAACACTTGTTTTCTGCCACGTCAGGGCCACTGAGAGTCTTCGTTTTGTGCTGTCTCTGTAGCTGGGCTTACGGCTTCGATTATTGCAAATTAACATGCACAGATGGAGGAGTAATTCACCGACACACGATGTGCGAATTCCAGGTATTTATCTTTGCTTCACAGAGAAGCAACACTCCTCCCAATAAGTACCTCTTCCATGAAAGCTCGGTTTTAGAAAGTTTCATTTCAAACCACTTTGATATTCGAATGTATGATTTATGATATACCTAGTTGACATTATTTTATTGTTCTAAAATAACGGGCTTATAAGTGTTGCTGTGATATTTCTTTGGCCGATCATAGTGGCCGCGCGGTCTAAGGCATGAACAGTCTTCGCTCGCTCGAACACTGGGGTCGTGGGTTCGAATCCCATTCGAGGCATGGATATTTATGTGCATTTATTCTGTGTTTGCGCTGTTCTGTGTGTAGGTAACGGCCTTGCAACGGGCTGATCCCTCGTCCAAGGAGTCCTACCGACCGTGTATAGAATATATATATTACTTTGATAGTAGTTTATTTGATTGTTAATTGATTCTATAACTACGTTGTCCATATGTATCTCAAAGTATTTATTTCCATAGTGCACACTGGTAGATTCCCAAATAAATCATGATAGTTCACGTGTTTACGTGAATTTAGGTGAAGCCGTTTGCTGGTTTTGAAGAAACTGGACATAAAAACAAAACAAACTCAGTGCTCAACCAGAAAACTGCAGGGCCAGAGGCTACATTCCTTCTGGCTACCCTGTCTAGCATGAAACTTATCAGAAGCTTAGGCCCCTTCTGGTATAGTTCTCCAGATGATTAAGCCACGCAAAGCTCTTCACCACTTAAGGCTGTTGTCCAGTGACTGAATGTTATATTTGTCAAACAACAGTGGCGTATAATTCAGCCCGTGGTTTTGAGGCGCGTCTACGCAGGAGAGGCCCACCTCTCCTTTCTGTTTACTATTGCTCCTGCTATCCCTTTCGCCCTACGAGTTACAAAAGTCGAAGGGCGGAATTAAGTACACATATTTGTAATTACGCTAAAATTTCTGTGTATTCAAATCCACGTGACACTAAATTTTACCAAACTGCGTGGAAATTGGCCAACTGGAACAACAGTTGAAAGCAGGTCACAGACACACACAGAAAGCATGGTTAGCTCATGCACCTACTTTTCTCTCACAGACAGGGAAGCAGGCTAACAATACATTTTAAGGAAACTGTCCTATAGTTTACGATTTCACTAAAGCATAAATTATAGTTCTAGTCTGTCCATCTTGAAAATACCTCTAAATATGCCTAATTAATAACTCATACAAATCTTGTACCATTTTCTTTATTGCTAGTGGGCCACTTCTTTCCTATTGTACCAGCCCAAGATCATAGGTGAAAGTAATTGTGGAGCAATTGGTGGAATGAAGATTGGCAGGGAAAACCGAAGTACTCAGAGAAAACCTTCCATAACGCCACTTTGTCCACCACAAATCCACTTGACCAGACCCGGGATCGAACCGGGGCCGCCGTTATGGGAAGCCAGCGACTAACCGCTTGAGCTATGGCGCGGCCCAATCTTGTACCATACTTACTTACTTACCGAGCTGAGCCCTTCTTAAGGAGAAGCCAAATCTGCAGCTACTCAAGAATTTCCCAGCATTTTATGGAACCCGAAGATTCACTACCGTGTTCACAAGAGACCTCCACTGGTCCCTATCCTGAGCTAGATCAATCTAATCCATGCCATCCCATCCTATCTCTCTAAGATCCATTTTAATATTGTCCACCCACCTACGTCTTGGTCTTCCCAGTGGTCTCTTTCCTTCTGGCTTTCCCACCAATATCCTATATGCATTCCTCGTCTCCCCCATTCGTGCTTCATGGCCTGCCCACCTCATCCTCCTTGACTTGATCATTCTAATTATACTTGGAGAAGAGTACAAGTTATGAAGCTCCTCATTATGGAGTTTTCTCCAACCTCCTGTCACTTAATCTCTCTTCGGTCCAAATATTCTGCTCAACACCCTGTTCTCAAACACCCTCAGTCTATATTCCTCCCTTAATGTCAGAGACCAAGTTTCACACCCATACAGAACCACAGGCAAAATTATAGTTTTGTATATTCTAATTTTTATGTTTTTGGACAGCAGACGAGAAGACAAAAGTTCTGGACTGACTGGATCTTGTACCATCCTGTTCAGAAACAGGCTGAGAATAGCATTACGTATATATTACATCTCAAATATGACTCGTTTTTATACATGTCGTTACAGACATCTCCTGGACCAAAATGTGAAGGTTATAAGAAACAACCTCTGACACAGAAAGAGAAGGACTTGATTGTCAGAAAGCACAACGAACTCAGGAGTAAGGTAGCGAATGGGCAGGAACATAAAGGGAATCCTGGACCCCAGCCACCGGCTAGTAACATGGCAGAGCTGGTGAGTATAGCAAATTCAGCAAAGAACATGCTCACATTCTTTCATGTGTTACACAATATATTTATAATTATGCAGTTATGTCCGACTGTTACTGATTCCTATTACGTCTCATCTCCCAGGTATAATTCGAAATTTTCAAATAGTTGACAGATTTGTAATTGTTAGTACAGATGTATGTTTTATAAATAATTTGTCGGCATGCTTATGATATACCACCACAAAAATTTTAACATGTCTAACTTTACAGGTTCAGTAATTATAAGCGACAAATCGAAACCCGAATATTAATTCTGAGATGCCACTCTGTTTTTCTTTCACATCCTACAAATAAATGCCTTTAAAATGTTACATTTTTTTTAGGATCAGTTGGCACAAACTATCACAGATGTGGCCAGATAGTATTTAGCACATTTCATTGCATTCATGTGCTTTTGTTTCGCCCAGGTTTGGGACGACGAACTGGCGGAAATTGCTCAGCGCTGGGCGGATCAGTGTGAAGTAGGACACGATAAATGTCGTACAGTAGGTGTGTACGTGTGTATTACGTTCATATTACTTTATCTCGATTCTTTCCTTGAAGGATATTCAGTTTCCTCTTGATATAAAGTCCCAAGTCTCACCTCAGTCATCACAACGTCTCACAACTTAAGATTATTAGAAACAGTTAAAGCCATAGCATATTTCTGTAAGATCCACTTCTTTGATTTCAGGGTTCTGCAGGGCAAATATGGACTCTCTTTTAAGTGAGAGCCCTGTGTAGATATAGCGAAGCAATCTCCTTTCTTTGTCTAGGTCTCCTATATGTTTCCTTCCAAAAATAATTTTGTGCGAGTAAATTTTTCGTATAAATTTCTCATGTCTTGAAATTCTCATCCTTCTTGATTTATCAACTTAAACTCTATTATGTGAATAATATTAATCTCCTCTCATTTTCCTACTCTTGCTGCAAGCCCATACATTCTTCTCAGCACGGCGAATAACATAATATTAAATTATCCTCCCAACTAGAAATGTTTTTGCAACATTTTAGGTAGGACTGCCCAGTATTTGCATAAAGTGTCGATTTGGATCACAGTTTCGTCAATCTAAGTTATGCTTAAAGAATTTACCCTATAATTATGGCTTGCTGTATTTGTTCTAGAACGCTTTTCTGTTGGCCAGAACTTCGCTTCCATAACAACCACTTCACCAGAGTTCTTGAACCTTTTGGAAAGACAAATCCAAAGTTGGTATGACGAAGTGGAAGACGTGATGCCAGATACAATTACCGCCTTCCCAGGGTAAGACAGTTCCCTTCGCTACGAGCATATCAGACAATACAAGACGCAATTTTACAAAATCCTCGGTGACCGCAAATTCCGAGCTTAAGTAAGGATAATTAAAAATTTGTAAGTTGTGACCCTTGTCGCAGCATGGAGCATTCTTGTGTTTTGAAAGGCGTATGTTAAATATGCAGTTATGGATAGCTGCTAAGAGGCAGTATTCCAGCCCTTGGTTTGCTCGTGGAACTAAAACCCCTCATCATTAAGTTCATTTGAAATGTGTAAGTTCTTGTTAGAATGGATAACATTAAGATATAACAAACTGTGACTATGTGAAATGGATAGCGACCTCAGTAGTCTAGAGGTAACGTTCCCACCTCATGACTCGTGGTACGCGGGTTCAAATACCCGGCGGAGATCGTCGAATTTTTAAGGGCGGAAAAATTCAGGGAACAAGTCCTCCGGGAGGGACTTTAAGCTGTGTGTCCCGTGTCGTAACTTTACGGCACGTAAAAGAACCTCATATCCCCAAAGGGGATCACTGAGCCAAATTCCAGGACGTTTCCCGCCCAACAATAGTCTCTAAGGCCTCCGATAGATGGGGGAAGCATTATAGACACCGCTGAGCAAGTGGCCGAACTCGCTTGCTCGGCGGGACTGATGGTACGCACCATTTATCGGTAGGATATAGAGACTGGTAGAATATCATAGAGGGAAGCACAATAGATCAAACTGGTCGCGGTGCATGGGGAAACCCACCCTCTCTAAATAATAATAATAATAATAATGTGAAATGGATTTGTACTTCTTTGCAGGAGTTCTCAAGGTGTAACTGGGCACTACACTCAACTAGTATGGGCAAAAACAAAGTATGTGGGCTGCGGACGAAGTTTTCATGTAACTGATCGGGGAAGAACAACAGTTCTTCTGTGCAACTATGGACCTCATGGTAATATGTGGGGTTCTAGTGTGTACGAAACGGGAACGTCGTGCTCTGCCTGTAAAAGTTCTCCATGCAGAGATGGACTTTGCTCAGTCCAACGTAAGTAACAGATTGATTAGAATTCCTTCCTGGCGATAAGCAGAACTGCAAATTCCTTTCTCGTAAATATTCGATGAATTAATGAAACTAGAATACGAGGAGATTTTAAAATATTCTACTTCATATAATTGTGTTTTCAAGAAAGCGAACTTAATAACACAAAAGTGTATTTCGACCTCTTCTAATGACACAAGACCAGACTGACATGGCACAAGGATAAAAGGAGTACTGCAATGTGGAGATATATTTTCTAGACCCGATTTTTCATTTCTAGATTCATTATAAATCACTAAATTTATTGAAAACGAATCCACTGTTGATAAAAATAATCAACAGCACATATATTGCGTTACATCAGCTCTCCCGGTTGTGGTTTATCGTGGTATTCCTTGATCCTTCCAGGCATATTCCGGGACATAATCTCTACTCATGCCACGACCGCTTCCTCCGACATCCCTTTCCATTCATTATGAACTTACCATCCTACCATTCGATGTTATATTCTGAGATACCGACAGCATCATGTAGAAAATATGAATAGATAAAAATAAATAAATAACAGTAAAGTAACTTATTCTTCCTTGTATTGTAGGCTTATTACATACACATACCACACACATATATTGTAATGGACGTTATAAATCGGTAACAGTGAGCCGACACAGATCAAAGTTAAATATTCTCCAAATCAATCAGATCTAACCACCACTTTGAAATTTAATAAAAATGGATATAGCAATGAGGGAAAGCATTCACGCGAAAGAAAATCCACGTTCTCTCCATTATGCGTTCATTGTATACATTTCATGAAACATATAAAACGAACGCTCAGGTACGATGAGTGCCCGATATTAAATAAAGCATGTCATTTACTTCTCTAAAATTACAGGAAACTTTTCAAGGAGACATTTCATATGGAAACTATTCAAGCACTTGTAAGTTGATTTCGGGTAGAGTTCATGTCTGTTTTCCCTCAAAGATTTCCATCTGAATAGGCTGGTTTGTAAAAATTATACATTAATAAATATAGAACAGCCAGAAGGAACCTTTGTCATAAAATCACCTCGAGTTGAGCAGGTTCGCTCAGAAGATTGTTCTCTGAGACGCTGGCAGTCACTCAGCTCGCCAAAGAACTTACCGACTTTTATATAACCTGAAGGGCCATTACTGCGTATTTTCAAATGCCCCGTCTCTGTGTCCTGTTCTGAATCACATGAATCTAGTCCATGTCCTCAAAGCCTCATTCTTTCAAGTTAATTTCAATATTATCCTAGCATACACGATTAAGCCCCCCAAGCGGTTTCTTACCTTCTGATTTTACGACTCAAATTTTGTATGCACTTCTCGTATCCACCTCCTCTACGAGTCCCAGTTATTTCATCGTCCTAATATTTGTTGAGCCGGTCACGGTAGCCGAGCGGTCTAAGGCATGTACTGTCTTCGATCGCTTGGAAACCGGGATCGTGGGTTCGAATCCCACTCAGGGCATGGATGTTTAGTTTGTGTGTGTGCGTTTTTTTTGTGTTTGTGTACAGGTAGAGGCCTTGCGACGAGCTGATCACCCGCCGAAGGAGTCGTACCGAATGTGTAATATCTAGAAAAACCGAAGGTTCATGGAGGTAGGCCTAGGCCCACTGGGGATGTAGTGCCAAGAAAAAATATATTTGTTGAGGACTAATTGTGGATCTCATTACGTAATTGCTCCCTTGCTCTTGGATAATATATTCTCTAGTTTCTCTAAGCAGGTTGAGAGCGCGGTATAAGGCATGAACTCTTTTCGCTCGCTCGAACGCTAGGACCGTGGGTTCGAATCCCACTCGAGGCATGGATGTTTGTGTGTGCGTTTATTCTGTGTTTGTGTTGTCCTGTGCGTAGGTAGCGGCCTTGCGACGGATTGATCACTCGTCCAAGGTGTCCTACCGTCTGTGTAAAAAGGATTACGAAACTGAAGAAGAAAAGGTAAATGAATGAATGAATGAATGAATGTAGGTCGCGATATTCCTAACTTTCGCGACATTAATATTTGTGCATCTCTCGACAATTGCTAATAATTACAAATGCACTACTCGTGTTTCTAAACCTGGTCGTCCTCAACCGAATGCGCAATGGATTTGGTCGAGTCCAGTAACTGGGGTAGGGACTGGACACCGGTAGGATAAGAGACTCTTAATTACAACGCATCATCCTCCCTCCCACAATGCAGGAGCAACCACTATCCCACTACTTCTTGCCATACTTCTCACGCTAGCCCAGAGGCCAGGTCTAAAACGCGGCCTGTATTTATTCCTGGGCCGATCACAGTGGCCGCGCGGTCTAAGGCATGAACTGACTTCGCCCGCTCAGACACTGGAATCGTGGGTTCGAATCCCACTTGATGCATGAATATCTGTGTGCGTTTATTCTGTGTTTGTGCTGTCCTGTGTGCAGGTAGCGGCCTTGCGACGGGCTGGTCCCCCGTCCGAGGAGAAACTGAAAAAGCGGCCAAGAACTAACAGGGCTGAAGAGCCACAGACGAATGGTTTTCCTCTAAATGTGCTATTTCCTTCGTTTTCTATTTCCAGGTGGACGTGCGAATTGCAGTGCGTGTTCAGATCTTCTACTCGCCTTTTTCGTGACGATAGTTTTTTTACTTATTACGAAATACATGCGTTATATAAATTGAACCATGCAGTACCAAACAAACAGACATCATTCATTAATAATTAAATTCATAATTCATAATTAAATTTGCTTATTATTCGATATAACACTTTTTAATTCAGTTACCTGTAATTATAAGCCAAGATGTACGAGTATATCTGTTTTCTTAACCCTACAGATGACAGACATAGGGGTAAGAGGTTGATGTTTATGGGTTATTTAACGACACTTCCTGCAACTATATTATTTAACGTCGAACCTGATGGATGATAGAGCGAAGAGGATTTGGAAGGAAGCGATCATGGCTTGAGATATTATCCCTACATTTTCGTGCTGGGGCTGAGGCAGAACTCGAAAAACTCAGCCAGGACAGCTCCAAAATACATATCTGAAGTACTACCACTATGATAGACTGCTCAATTAAAATGCTTTGAGTCACATTTATGTAAACTGTTTCAACTGACGTATAAATGGCAGGGAAGAAGAAAGGAGGAAAGGGTTGTGGATCTAAGCTATCCCTAAGAGGCCGTGGACGCCCATAGGGTTGTGAGACGTCGAGGCACCCACATTTTCTAGACAATCGGCTCACAGATGGCAGTGAGGTTGTCAGCCTTACGCGCCAGTCGCCATTTACCCCGAGGAAGATTCCTGGTACTCATTTGTTAATGGCTGCGTCGACCCCAAGGCCATAGTGCGACTGGAAGGATAAGGTGAATTGAAAAATCCGATGACCTCATCGGGACTCGAACCCGCGACCTTCCGGTTTGTAGCATAGGACCTCAACCAACTATGCTACTGCGTGCTCCTAGGGTTGTGGATAGTGCCGACAATTGAAAGTGATGGGGAAAGAATACAAGAAATAGGAGGGAAGTGGATAGGTAAAGGTACAGGAGTCATAAAGTAAAGGAAGAAAGGGGATTGGGGATAAAGATAAGAAACAAATATTTTCTCTGAGAATAAAGTCGTTCATGCACTATAAATTCACGACAAAATAATTAAATATCCAAAGATTCTTTTGTGGTATAACCCAATACATTTGGCAAAACGCTAAGATATTACCATGAAATACTGTCACAACTACTTCATTCCACGCCCTTTCCAACTCACCATGATAATACTTAGTTTGTAGTATTACAGATTATCACTACACTATCACTACATGATCATTCTGGCCTTAATCCATGTCAGGCATAGTATCAACTGATCAAGTGATCTGTTAAATAGAAGGGTCAGTGAAATTAAAACAGGCATGCCATTTCTATCCCTACATTACAAGTAGTCTCTGATTTACACTGAGGATGCATTCTTAAGAACAAAGACATATATCAAAATTATGTAAATTTAACATTTTTCACTGATTTTTTGTTATAAATGGCATTTTTGGGCCCACCATCACAACTTAAAAAAGGTAAAGCTATCCCTGTAACAGGCCATGGAGGCCCATAGGTTTATGTGACATTGAGGCTCCCATATTGAGGTGAGGTTGTCAGCCTTACACGCTGGCTGCCCTTTACCTCCAGGAAGAGTCCTGGTACTCATTTCTGTTAGAGGCTAAGTCGACCCCAGGGCCACAGTGCAGCTGGAAAGATCAGGTCAATTGAAAAATCCAATGACCTCCTCAGGAATCAAACCCATGACCTTCCAGCTTGTAGCATATAATGCTTCAACCAACTATGGCACTGTATGCCCTCTGAACACAACTTAGCATATTTATTACAAACAGAGATTAAAAATTCAATATTTGAAACACAGAGCAATAGAATACACACACATAGTATCTAAACTTCTATCATTTGTTAGTCATAACGCATTATTCATGTTTTAAGAAGCCAAGGACAGTAGTCTGAAAAGATTTATGTTTCTTTTCTGGATACAATTCATTACAGCAGCACAAGAGACAACCCAATCCTTGGCTGAACTGTTGTTCCATCCCATGTTCGGGCCACCTTTGATAACAGTGGCCCTCCCTTCCTTGAGCAAACTTCAGACTTCAGACATCCTTTTCACTGTCAGCTGTTTTACATGCAATGTTGGCTGCATTTCCTCTTCCATCTGCTCTCTTACCCTTTGTTGCTCCAACTTAATCCAGTCCTCTTTGGTCAGTTCATCACTGTGTGATTTGAGTGTTTCCATCATGATACTTCACTGTAACCAATCTCCTTCTGCAGCTGAATTTTGGGAACAATCACAAATTCCTGTAAAACCTATATGCACTCCTAATGTATATTCTGCCATAAGCCATTCATTGTAACTTGTGTGACCTCTGCCAATGCTGCCCCTTTGTTGTCTATGACCTTCTTGGTCTTGTAGCCGATCTAAAACTTCTGAATTGGCTTGTCCTTGTCATCTGTCTCAGTGGGCTGCAGCAGCATGGTCCACCTGAAGTAATGGGTTACGAGCATTTTTAACACCTCTTTGTCCATTGACTGCATCAGTCATACTTAGTGGCATAAAAATGACTTTCACGTTATCAGCATAGTCCTGTTTTTGCGATTTTGTTCCTTACAATACTGACTGATAACAAGCAGAAAGATGCAACCCAGTCCTAGAACTGACCAAAATTTGAAACGCTCAATTCAACATGATGTTACAACAGAACAAGAAAATATATAAAATGATGATACCACCTGTTATTATTTAACAGCATCATATCAAAACAGTGTAAACTGGAAAACTGAACTACCTGTAGATGCATGGCTGTTTCAGACTACAAGAACATACCACTGATGGCAGAGCGACCAAAAATTCACACATTAAGGACTACAATTACACAAATAATTATACAAATCTAATGAGATTAGTCTTCATGGCTTTTTTTTTAATGCTAGTGGGGTGGGACTAAGTTCCTTGTACTGCAGCCACTTCTGGCCTATTGTACTGGCCCCAGATGATAGGTGAGGGTGATCCTGGAGTAATTGCTGGAATGACGATTGGCAGGGGAAACCAAAGTACTCAGAGAAAACCTGCCCCAGTGCCACTTTGTCCACCACAAATCCCACTCGACCAGAACCAGGATCAAACCTGGGCCACTGCAGTGGGAAGCCAGCAACTAAACGCTTGAGCTATGGTGCGGCCATCTTTCATGGCTTACTTAATGATGCTTTCAGCATAAAGACTATATAAAGTCAGATGGTAGGACTGATGAATTGGAAAGGATTTGGAATGAAGTGTATGTGTGGCCTGAGGTATTACCCTGGAATTCACTTGGAGCAACTGAGTAAAACCATAAAAATCCTCAGTCAGCACCATGTGCCCTGGCTGATATTCAAACTATGCTCCTCCTGAATATGAGTCTGGCATGTCACCTCCAGATCAAACTGTTAAGTCGGTTAGTTTCAGGATATAACAGAAAATTACTTGGCAGAAATTATGAACACATATGAAAAGCATGTGTCTTTGGGGTTTTGCATTGCAGGATTGCACAGGACTAGTTCTTGCAGGACTTAATGTTACTCATACTACTTATCGTATGTGTTCATAACTGATCACAATACAAATTTCTTCAGTTATGACACCAAAATACAAGGTTGCCTTCTTGTTTTTACAGCATTAAAATAATTACCTTAATAAAAGTTGAATATTTTCCACAGATGTTTTACCATACCATACCATATGGCAAGACTCTATGTTGAATGGTAAAGTAAAAGTAAAAAAAGTAAAGCCATGAAGGCCCATAGGGTTGTGAGATGTTGAGGGTCCCACATTATCTAGACAATCGGCTCAAAGATGGCGCCAGCCGCGCTTTACTCCCCAGGAAAATTATTTATTTAATTCCTGGTACTCATTTCTGTTAGAGGCTGAGTGAACCCCAGGGCTGGAAGGATTAGGTCAACTGAAAAAAATCCAATGACCTCATCGGTATTTGAACCCGCGACCTTCTGACTTGTAGCACAGTGCCTTAACCACTACGCTACCATGTGCCCCCCTATGTTGAATGGTACCCAGTTCAAACATTTGCATGACTGCCTTTTTGGCACTGCCAATTAAGACAAGTACAACTGGTGAAATCTCCGACAGCATGATGCTCAAACAGTTTCATAAAAATTAGTGAATGGGTGTCTACACTCCTGATGTCCGTAACTAAATCGGCACACAGATAAAGATACACAGAGCTTGCTTAACAGGGTTTCAAAAGACCTAAAATTCGTTTCTTGCTAGATGACCAAATCCTTTTCATTTCCCTGAAGCTTAGAGGCTTTAGAAAAATAAGGTAATACTTGGGTATAATAATACTTTATTATTGTAGGGTACTTAGGTGGCAAACAGTCACCAAGCTTGTACAGTCTCAATCAAAATAAAGATAAAACTGGAGGGGGAAAAAATACCTACAGTTTCTCTAATAAAAAACACAAAAAAGCTGTCAAAACCACAACATAAGATATTTGCTAGAAACACACTGGCCTCAGTAATATCATATTTATATCTCATTCACTGTAACTATAAATATATCTATTCAAACTTAACACCCTCATTCAATTTAACTTAAGTTTCCATCCACATTAACTCTGTAGCCACATTACATAATAGATATAAGAAATTGCTTACATAATTATAAGACATTGGTAATATCACAAATACATGTCACAGATCCTGTTCCATCCATTGCAAGGCATTCAAAAACTCTTTATTTCTCTCTCTTACATCCATGCAACACTTTCTCATTCATGTATAAATTACTTATATATACTTCAGTAGAAACATCTGTCACTGACAGTCATACTTAGGCATTTATTTCTGTTGCTGTTTATTTGATGTAAGAGATGGTAAGTTCAAGCTATGGAAACTGTTAATGTTGTTCAACAATTTCAGGAAGGAAATGAATAGCTTTGTAAGATTTGAGGCTTTCACGGCGGTGACTATGAAGAAAGCAGTCTTCTGGGATTTCGCACCGTGTATATGTGGTGTTAACCGACGTTTCGGAGGAACGTATCGCCTCCATCTTCAGGGTAGAAGAAAAAATATAAGAAATCTGCAAGCGAAGAGACCGTGAGAACCGGTAAAAGCAGACCACTCCGAAACGTCAGTTAACACCACATATACATGGTGCCAAATCCCAGAAGACTGCTTTCTTCAAATGAATAGCTTGTAACAATAATTTGAAAATCTTTAAGGTCCCATTACAAGACAAAATATTTCTTGACTTATCTGACAAAAATATCAGTTAACATAAATATATCTGTTAGTCTTGGCATATAATAAAGTTTCACATTACAGCTATCTAGTGGCAAGTCATTGCTGATTAAACAAATACTATAACTGTGTAACAACTTGCAACAGACACTGCAGCTGGTTATATTTAAATAACAAGAAAGCAGAACTTGTTCTTATCCGCTGTAGATTCCAACACACACCAAACTGACATTAAAGCTCAAAACTTTCATGCATATTTGACCTTAAAAAATTAACATATAGGTTCCCAAACACCATCCTTAAGTTTCATTTTTCCAACTACCAAAAATGTCCCCATCATAAGATACTGGAAATACAATGCTGACTGGTTGATTTCTAATGCTGCACTTTGACAGTTAAGTCATTTGTGCTTTTAACCTCAACTGGTTGGCACATTTGTAACACAAATTATAAAAGAGTTATTTTTAAAGTAGTTCTTTAGTGTCCTAAGGCTGAACAATTTTGCTTTGTCATTGTGAAAAGTAAAGGCTACCGTGTAACAGGCCCATAAGGTTGTGAGATGTTGAGGTTCCCACATTTTCTAGACAGTCGGCTCATAGATGGTGGCAAGGTTGTCAGCTTTACGTGCTGGCCACCCTATACCCCCAAGAATATTCCAAGAATATCCCTGGTACTCATTTCTGTTAAGAGACTGAGTCAACCCCAGGGTCACAGTGTGTCTGGAAGGATTAGGTAAATTGAAAAATCCACCTCATCTGGATTCGATCCTGTCACCTTCTGGCTTGTAGCATAGTACCTCAACTAACTATGCTACTGCGTGCCCCCAACAGTTTAGGAATACACATATAAAACAGAGGAATTACTACTTTTTAACAAAGTGGTTGAACAACTAGTATTCATTAAGTTGGCTCTAGTACAGCTCTCTGAAATTAGATTAAAATTAATGATACAACTATAAGAAAAATATCTGGCTACAAGAAACAGTGGTACAAAAACTAGCAAATATAAATAAGAATAAATAATAACCATCAAAACCCTTTATAAATGGCTTGTAAATAAGACTATCAATAATATAAGTATGATCTTATCCAGTTTTATATCTACATATATTTGTCAAATAATTTAAGAGATGTAATAAAAATGAATGTTTGCTCCACTGTTTTTCAAACTTTCTATATTGCAATCCATCATTACTTTTTTTACATACATCATAAATTACCAAAAAATAGCATTTAAATAATATGATAGGCTAAATGGAGTGAATAAATTCATACCATGAATACAAAAATGATACTTGGTTAAAACTGTTCATTTACCCAATGTGGTAGGTGTGTCTCACTGCTTATCATAAGATCTGTTCAGCCTGTAACACATACTGACAATGCTACATGCATATCAAACTCACTTCTAAATCTGTTTTGTTTCTTTGTTTTTGACAGTATCAACGTAAAACATTTAGTTCACACAGGTTGCTGAGAATGGCAGCAACAACACACATTAAACCTCACATCTTGTAACCATTCTTCAGTGTGAATGAGGAACAAACGTTACAATATCTCACTCCTGTCTTCTGGTTTCGAGTCTGATTCGGCTATTGGTTCAGAATTTTGAAAAACAAAATATTTTTCTTTACTCAAGATTATTTTCTTCAAAATATGAAATCTCTCCTGAAAGTAAAAACTAAAACTTATAGACAATGCAACAACCCACTGAATTTCTTCCCATTGGTGGGTTGCATCCTTGGAAAAACACTTTTACTCTGTATCTTTCACCACCCACATAATATCATTCAGACACAAAGATATTATTATTATTATTATTATTAAGATTTCATTACAATACAACAGTACTGAATATTGGCAATGAAATATCAAGAGAGATCAATAGTAACCAGCAAACTGAAACGGACTGAAACACCTCTATCACTGGTGATGATATAGTTTACCCATAGTCACTCTTACCCTATTTATTACTTACTACAACATTAACATTTCCATGTTTGGATATCTTCATGTTCTAAGACAATGTGAAATGTAATGTGATGTGACAAGTTGATTTCCTAGGCAATGAGTATTAATATAGCATGTTCCCATGACAATAGTTTACCATGGGGTTATTATACATGAACTTCTGTGAAAACACTCAACTAGGCATATAGGTTACTGTAGAGCTGGATTTGGCTCTGTGGTAACACATCCTTAGGCACAAAGTTACCACAGATATGAAATACAGAACTATTGGACTCGGTGTCCCCTATTCGGTATGCCAAGCACATATGAAACAGAATGCATTCGTGAAGTTCAGATTTCAGAATTGAAGTCAAGTGTCCAGAAGTGAAGTATGAGAGAACATAGAAAATGTGTGAACTGTTATAATTGAGTGTAAGTGTGATACTGACATCAAATAAACCTAATCATCCAATCCAAAATCCACAATTATTAATCATGAAACCGCGGACATGCGACAGTATGTTAATTCACACATATACAAAATACTCAGTGTAATTCACATTTAAAACTTCTTTGGTGAGCAATGGGTTTGAATGCTAATCCAAGGGAAATGTTCAATGGAAGAAATTTAACACTGATTTGGATCACTGAAATTGAGCATTATATGAGGGAAAACTTTAAATCAAGTATCATTAAATGATGGCTATAGTACGTATATTCCAACTAAATGCAAAGAACTGACAACTTGAGATAACAGAGCATTGAAATAAACAAACACAAATCAAACTCTGTGGTTTTAGTCTGCAAGCAAACTATACCAACTGAGTAACCGCTGCTTGTCGGCTAAGTTAGTGCCAACTTTAGTGGATAGAGGGTGTTGCGTGGTCAGTGCAACGGATTCCACAGCCGTTAATTTTGGTTTTCTAGATCGGAGCCGCTACTTTTCCATTCAGGTAGTTCCTCAATTATCCTCACAAGGCTGAGTGGACCCCGTTCCAGGCCCACTACATCTCAGAAAATCTGGTAGTGCCAGGAATCAAACCCGGACCTCTGGATCTTTAGCCAGGAACTCTGAGCACTAGAGCACAGACGCAGCATACAGCATTAAATGTTTGGAAGTATTACTTCTAATAAATGAATGTGCTAACATTCCACAAACAACAGATAATGCAAGGTACTATTAGATAATGTATAAAATTAAAATAAAAAAACTCCGTGGCTTGAATCCGCAAGCGAACTACACTGACCGAGTGACCGCCGCTTTTCGGTGAAGTTTAGTGCCAACTTTTGAAGATAGAGGGTGTTGCGTGGTCAGTGCAATGAATCCCCATGGCCGTTGATTTCAGTTTTCTAGACCGGAGCTGCTATTTCTTTGAAATAGCTCCTCAATTATACTCACAAGGCTGAGTAGACCCCATTCCAGAACCACTACTTCTCGGAAAAAATCTGGTAGGTCCGGGAATCGAACCCAGACCTCTGGATCTGTAGTCAGGAATGCTGACCACTAGACCACAGAGGCAGTCATAAAATTAAAATATGTAAACATATCATGCAACTGTTGACAACCATTCCTTTTTTCGTTAGGCAATGACAGACTGCATACACTGATCAAGAACTAATACATTAGAAAATCATAATGATAAATATCACCATATGTCATCTCATTAGCAACACGTGAATTGGACAAGAACAACATAATGATGCTTATGAGACTGGATTCTGTGTCCAAGATGAAAATAGCAAGTTTTCAAGATCAAATATTCTGCACAGACAAGGAAATCATTATCAAAGCATCAGCTAGATTGAAACATGGCAAGTTCAGAAAGCATGCTGTGAAAAACCTGATCTTAAATCTTATTATGTCTCGTTAAATTATCAACAAATTTAATGAATGGGAAAGATCAAAGATGATCCCTTTCAGACTCAAGTTTATGTGATTTAGCAGTCTTATATTAAGGACACAAGTCATCTTGATCCTACTCAATTATAGGAAGCAATAACCTTTCAATGCCTGTCCACAGGCTAACAGAAGGAGTTAATTGACAACTACTATTTGTACATAGGCCAATAAGATCACACAGTGAAAATTAATTACTTTCAAGTCTCAAAAATTAAAATGCCAATTAATAGAATAATCTTATTTTAACATACAGCATAATATGAACATATAAAGATCAATAAGCTAATTACTTCTATTTGGCATAAGGAAAAATTGCCTGATCAGTGGAAGGAATCTATTAGTGTACCAGTTCACAAGAATGGTGATAAAACTGACTGTAGTAATTATCAGGGGATATCACTGCTATCAACGTCATACAAAATTTTATCCAATATTCTTCTCTCAAGGTTAAGTCCATACATAGATGAAATTACCGCAGATCATCAGTGTGGATTTTGTCACAACAGATCAACTACAGATCAGACCTTTTGCATTCATCAGATATTGGAGAAAAATGGGAGTACAATGAGACAGTACATCAGCTATCTGTAGACTTCAAGACAGCCTATGATTCTGTTAGGAGGGAAGTATTGTACAATATTCTGATAGAGTTTGGGATACCCATGAAACTAGTTAAGCTGATTAAAATGTGTTTAAACGAAACTTATAGTAAAGTCCGTTTAGGTAAACATATGTCAGATAAATTTCCTATCCAGAATGGTCTAAAACAAGGAGATGCTTTATTGCGACTGCTCTTCAACTTTGCCTTAGAATATGCCATTAGGAAGGTCCAGGGAAACCAGGTGGGACTGAAATTAAACAGGACATATCAGCTGTTGGTCTATGCCGATTATGTGAATCTACTGGGTGATAATATTGATACCATAAAGAAAAGCACACAAGAGTAGTGTGAATTTACTGACTACACAACACGTTTTTTTATTATCACTATATGTTTAGTCGGTAAATTCACTCTACTATTAATTAAACACACAACAGGATGCAAGAAACGATTAAAAAAAACACACAACTTTAATTGACGCAAGTAAGGAGGTTGAATGTATGAATGAATGAATGAATGTATAAGAGGTGGGCCTTCTCGGCCCTTGCTCCGAGACCTACAGTGATTTATCGTGCTTCCAAGTAAGGAGGTTGGTCTAGAAGTACACACAGAGAAAACTAAGTATATGTTGCTGTCTCATCACCAAAATGCAGGGCAAAACCAGATATTGGGGAATGACAATAACAAATCAAAACCTGATTCAGGAGGATATTAAGAGGAGACTGAACTCGGGCAATGCCTGCTACCATTCAGTCCAGAACCTTTTGTCTTCTCATCTGCTGTCCAAAAACATAAAAATCAGAATATACAAAACTATAATTTTGCCTGTGGTTCTGTATGAGTGTGAGATGAAGTGACAGGAGGTTGAAGAAAACTGCATAATGAGGAGCTTCATAACTTGTACTCTTCTCCAAGTATAATTAGAATGATCAAGTCAAGGAGGATGAAGTGGGCAGGGCATGTAGCATGAATGGGGGAGACGAATGCGTATAGGATATTGGTGGGAAAGCCAGAAGGAAGAGAGCACTGGGAAGACCAAGGCGCAGGTGGGTGGACAATATTACAATGGATCTTAGAGAGATAGGATGGGATGGTATGGATTGGATTGATCTGGCTCAGGATAGGGACCAGTGGAGGGCTCTTGTGAACATGGTAATGAACCTTCAGGTTCCATAAAATGCTGAGAAATTCCTGAGTAGCTGCAGATTTGGCTTCTCCTCAAGAAGGGCTCAGGTCCATAAGTAAGTAAGTATAAAGAAGTTACATGAATACAAGTCTGCCAGTATGTTAAACATTATTAGTAATACCCTAATTCATAGACAACCTTTCCATCATGAATGTGATCATAAAAAAAAAGTAAATCCTCTATTATTCCACATAATTTTCCTCTGCAAGAATCAGATGTCATACAGAAATATGCGTATATTAAGTGTTAATGTACATTAGCCATTATAGGTACACATATAGATCAATGTTTACCTTTTTCTAAAAGTCATTTTGCAGTAGTGACAACAGTATGATGAAGATTTTTATATCCACAAACAAAATGAAGCAACTGGAATAACACAAGCCCCTTCAACAAATGAGGCCATGAGCAACTGTGTTACTGCAGAAGGCAAAGAAGCTAGTTAGCTTGGCCTTCTGAAAATTGTTAACAGTATATACATAAAATTACAATACAGCTTCTGAGTACAACCATCAAGGAAACAGAATAAATGCTTTACTCTCCTTCATACATTACCTTATAAAAATTATCTGCAATAAATTTATATCTCAAAAATGTCATGAGGAACTTACTAATGACAACTACAATCATACATAGACAGACAGAAAGCAGCAAACATTATATTCTGTTCTTGTTCTACTCTAAGTTCTTGGTTTTATTTTCCTACAAGAAAGGATTCTTATGATAAAGCAAATAAAATAACTAAATCTGTAGTCCCTCCCCTCTTGACCCATGATGTGTCATGACATGAATAAGCAAGTACAGCAGCTGGTTCAATACAGCATGTTCTCCTTGAAGTGTCTCGCTGCCAGAAGTGGAACTTCAATCTAATGCCCATATATTCCTAGATCAATCTTCATTGTATTTTCTTCTTACTGGGCTTCTTACTTCTTGGGATAGTCGCATAATTTGTGACCTGCAAGATTAAAATTATAATTTTACTGAAACCATTTACCTCATTATCTAAACATGAAACTTGAAGGAACATCTATCTCTCTTATGAACAAATGAAAATGATTACTTTATGCACATAATTTGTTTTTATATATAAATAAACACAGATATTTGTTTAAAAGAGGCTCTTTTCTTGTCTATCTAAAAATTTAAATTAATAGCACATATCATACTACAAACAGACGGAAATTATTACTATTTCATAAAACCAATTTCATTCCATTCTAAACATGTCATTTACTATTACCTTATACTACAAACAAATGCTAATTATTATTTTATAAAAAAATATTTCTGTGCAGTATATGAACATGTAACTTCATCATCACATATTACAAACTCCTTACAAGTGACACAAAAAGCAAAAGGAAAGGCATGGTTAATTTTGAAGTATGGCCCTTTCTCAGAAAAGATGCCTTTGATTTCTATTTAATTGTGTATTTCATATACAGGTGCAATGTGATAACCATTATTCGGATATCTATTGGGATCTGATGAAAAGGACAAGGGGACTTCTAATTTTGTGAATTAAATTGTATAGAAATTTGTTTCACGTTTCATACTCTTCCCTCCACGTATATAAAACTCAGCACACCGTTTTCAAATACTCACTTATTTAGAAATCTTAAGACAGACAAATAATGAAACTCTGGCACCAGAACAATGCTGATTCATGTAAATTAGTCACATATTTTGATCAAAAATATTTGCTTTTGGAACATCCGAGTTTATTTGGATGTTCTGAACATCAGTTGTTAGCTGTTTTTATAACATTACTCACACGAGGGGGGACCCAAAAATAACCGGAAACGACCTGTTGCGCGCGCATGCTTTGTAGTTACAAGTTGTACTGCTAGGTGGTGTTAGCTGGGGGTCTCCCGCGACTGTTAGTGAGCTGGCGTCAGTCTGAGTTAAGTGGTTTGTCTGTGGTGCTCTGTTGTGTGCATTCCTGTTTCAACCCTTTGGCGATTAGTGAGATGGCCGACCAGAAGGAGCAGTTCTTTTAAGAAATTCTGGATCGTTCTGCACTTCACTCTTCAAGTCATGGCAAACATTCACGCGGTTTTCTCTTTGGTCATCTCCGAGCAAGCGAGGAACAAATTTTGCAGACACCCGTCTCATGTGCAAACCTTCGGTTAAAATTCGCTGGACCGTGCTCCACGAGACGTTCGTTTCCTCAGAAAGTTGGGCAATGGTCTTTCGACGATCTTCATCAATTGCACGTTTGATTTTGGCATTGTTTTCGTCATTTCTTCCTGTCGAAGGACGCCCGGGGATGGCATGTCTTCTGTTGACATGTTGCCAGATTTGAAACGGGAAAACCACTCGTAGACCTGTGATTTCCCCAAAGCATCATCATTAAAGGCTTGCCGAAGCATCCCAACAGTCTCGGCTGCAGTTTTCCCTAACAGAAAGCAAAATTTCATGCACACTCTTTGTTCCTTCTGGTCGGCCATCTCACTAATCGCCAAAGGGTTGAAACAGGAATGCACACAACAGAGCACCACAGACAAACCACTTAACTCAGACTGACGCCAGCTCACTAACAGTCGCAGGAGACCCCCCAGCTAACACCACCTAGCAGCACAACTCGTAACTACAAAGCATGCGCGGGCAACAGGTCGTTTCCGGTTATTTTTGGGTTCCCCTTCGTATAGTCTGATATTAATACTTAAATGTGTTTTCCACTACATTTTTCAGTGTATGACTGTCAAAACCGTATGTTTTATTGATGACTGGTTCAGTATTCATGATTTTATTATACATTTTAATGTTGATATTATAACTGCCATTTAGTAAATTTTGCAGTGATGGGTTAATATGTAGCATGAATTTCAATTATGAGTTCATCAGTTATTCACTAAAGTTCACTCATGGCTAGACCACTGAATTAAGTATCACACACTGTACATTTAATAAAATAAATATTAGTTCACTCTGTGGCAATTCAATACCTTATAATAAAAACATACACTATGATGTCTCTCTTACTGCTATTTCATACTGAAACTGCCTATGTATGACATGAAAACTTTTATGCTACAATGTATTTTCCACTTACTTCACATTCCTTAACAATAATTATAATTTATACCAGATAGTATATGTATTCCATGTACTCCAATCGAGTAATAATGTAAGTTGTCCAGGCTATCAGTTCCACTCTCAACCCAATATAAACTTCACTGAAATTTTCATTTCGTGCATCCTGTTGTGTTATAATATACAATTTCTTTATTAAAATCTGTCACAACACAACAATATCAAGGTCAAAGCCAAGACTGGCTCGGCTACATGTTTCGGCTATTAACTCTTTGACTGGCGCGGGCGTGTTTTAACGCCAGGGCGATGCCAGCCGTTCCCTGGCGTTGGCGTGTTTTAACGCTTTGAAAATCTCTTCCCTTATTTGCTCTCTTGGCTCTCTTCAACCAAAGACATATATATGATAGTTTTTGTGCATGGTTGTAAAGAACCCTTGTAAACTTTGTGGGGGTCTATATTACTGTCAGAACCCTGCGAGAAGGAAAAGTTCAAAAACTATTTCACATTCATTCAGTTTCACCATGGCTTCTCGCAGCAAGTGTCGGCATGTTCCTACAGACCAGCTGGAAAGTGTTGTGAAGGAGATTTGTGCTGATGATGATAGTGGCGATGAAATAATGATTCCTGAATTGAATGAAGTTGATAGTGACAATAGTACAGTGATAGACAATGATCCACAAGACAGTAATCATGAACATTTAGCTACCACGAGTGCGGTGCCTGACACGCCCATCTCATGGACGTACGGAGACATTGTACCAGTAATAGTTCCATTTACTAGTAGTTCCGGGATCAAAATTGATATAACACATAAAATGCACCCCTTTTCATGGATAAAATTTTTTCTGGATGATGACTTAGTAACTCACATTACAACTGAAACCAATCGCTATGCTCACCAGCACTTCAACACACATGAGTTAGCTCCTCACTCTCGAGAACTCAATTACAAATATGTCACATCAGATGAAATCTGGACATATTTAGGAATTGTGTTCATGACAGGAATCGACAAACGCCCTGAAATTGAAGACTATTGGTCCACTAGGCCCCTATTTCACACTCCATGGTATGGACAAAAGATGTCTTTGCGGCGGTTCCAACAGATTTCAAAATTTCTTCATTTTGCTGACAACGATGCACGACCAGCTGACTGTGAAGATCGCCTGTATAAAGTTAGGCCAATTATAGACTCATTAGTGGGAAAATTTAGGAACACATATATCCCTGAAAAGGAAATTGCAATAGATGAAGGAATGATCGCTTGGAAAGGACGTCTTATCTTCCGAGTATATATGCCTGATAAACCTGATAAGTACGGTATAAAGGCTTATCTTGTTTGTGAATCGACAAGTGGATATATTTGGAATTTTGAAATTTATTGCGGAAAATCAAGGCCTATAAAAGAATTAGTTGTCGATCTGTTGGGGCCACAGCTTCTAGATAAAGGGTATCATCTCTACCAGGATAACTATTACAATAGTGTAGAATTATGTGAGACGTTATTACAGAGAAATACCTATGTGTGTGGAACCTTCAGAATGGACAGAGGAGCTCCCAAAGAACTAAAGAATGATGTAAAAAAATTGAAAAAAGGGGAATCTGTGTTTTCTAGGAAGGGGCAGGTTCTCGTACAGGTGTGGAGAGATAAAAGAGACGTCAAACTTATCTCCACTCTTCACACAGCAAAAATCGTGGAATCTGCAAAAACGAATCGCAAAGGAGAAAAAATATGCAGACCCGAGGTAATTGGGGACTACAATAAACATATGAGAGGGGTTGACAGGGCCGATCAAATGCTGCATTATTATCCTTGCTCCCGCAAAACTGTAAAGTGGACAAAGAAACTGGTGTTTTTCTTGTTGCAAATGGCAGCGTTGAATAGTTTCATTCTATTCAAAAAGTACACAACAACAGAAAAATACAAGAAGAGAAATTACAAATTCAAAGATTTTATATTGGACTGTGTAGAAAAAATGACAGAACAAAACAAACAGTGTGGAGAGGGAGAACAGTCAAGGAATGAAGTGGATGACGAATCTATTGCGTCAGACTCGAGTGCAGTCACGCCTCCGCCCGCGACCTTGAGAAGACCACCAGTGAAAGACCCAGAAAATCGTCTAGAGGGTGGCTTGAAAGTTCACAAAATGGTCCATGTTCCTCCCAGTAACAATAAGAAGAATGGTGCCATGAGAAAGTGTCGAGTGTGTGCTAAGCATAAGATTAGAAAAGAAACAAGTGTCATGTGTGCAAGCTGTGGTGTGGCTCTCTGCAAACTTTCATGTTTCAATGTTTATCACACGATGAAAAACTATTAAAAGGGTATGGAAAGACATTTATTGCATAAAATATTGTATTTTTAATAGTTCCTGAAAATTTCATTTTTAAAAACCAATTTTTGTTGAAGTTGTTTAGAAAAAAGTAAGCACATGCATCTTAGCGACATAATGTTTAAAAGGCCTGCCAGGACAGGGGTGGGATTTAAATACCCTTCACGCCAGTCAAAGAGTTAAAGCCATCATCAGGCAAATACATGATTAACATATTAACACCACTGAACTGCAGTTGCGATAGTGAAGCTGGATACTTGATAATTATTACATTATAAAATGTAGCTGCAGTTGCAGTTTATATTCCCTACAGAACGGACAAATACATTGTAAGACGAGGCACCGGCTAAACAATTAAGGTCAATACTATACTACATCCATACCACAGGCCTCCAAAGCAGTTTATTACATGTACACAAAATCTAGAATATAGCATTATGTCCGCGGGAATATAACAAAATTGCAGCAACCAACAAATGACTTGATGATGTAAAATATCACATGAAGAGTCTTAACTTTGTTTTACCCTATGACTTTCATTTTTATATAGTCTTGTTCATTGTACTTTTATGCCAAGAACGAGGGGGTACCCAAAAGAAACCGAACTTATTTTTTTTTAAACTTATTTATTCAAATTTTAAGCACAAACCTTCAATCCCCTTCAAAGTACTCTCCACTTACACTAATACACTTGTCTAGTCTTTTATTCCATTTTTCAAAACATTGTCTAAATTCATCTTTT
>NW_019727389.1:592696-727625 GCF_002891405.2 Cryptotermes secundus | reverse complement strand
CAAGCAAAAAGCAGAATTTCACCACCAAATGCTGTTCACGAAAATCAGCCATTGCAAAAACGACGATCACACAAAACAGTTGTCACTATAAACTCTGTCGAAACCAGTCCTCACCTTCTGAAGCAACGGTAGTCGGCTTATCGACTCAGGAATGTTAGCTCTATGCGGTCATAGCGGCAAAACGCGGTACTACAAAAGCTCTGCCCACAAAAAAATTAGTTCGGTTTCTTTTGGGTACCCCATCGTATTTTATAATGTAATAATTATCATGTATCCAATTTTACCAGTACTGCAGTTCAGTGGGGTGAATATGTTAATCATGTATTTGCCTGATGATGGCTCTAATAGCCGAAACATGTAGCCGAGCCAATCTTGGCCTTGACCTTGATATTGTTGTGTTGTGACGCATTTTAATAAAGAAATTGTATATTCACTAAATTCCTCAAAACTAACAGTTTTTAAGGTTATCTGGAAACATGGCTCCTTGTACATCAGATTCACATGTACAGTGAAAATGAAGAGTTAAAGGCCTCACACAAAAACCATTTAGTCAGACTAAAATATCAAAAGTAAGACAAACTAAAAAAATCAGAAGTCTAGATTACTGTTCTAGTATCTAAGGAACTGCTTACTTAACCAACAGAATCATGCTTAACATGTCTAGAAGCTACTGCTGCAGAACTCAAGTGTTAGAGGGGAGCTTCCCTAAACCATAGTTAAGGCTTCAGGTATCTTCTACGATGATTAGTACTGTAAAAAAGAGTGGGTTATGACTGTATAGGTACACACACACATTTTTAAAATTTCCAAACATCACACCCTCAGTAAGGGGCATAGCACAATCTAATACATCCCTGCAAGAAATTCCAGACCAATTCAGCATCCATGAATGAAGTTCCACATCCAGATTCCCGAGATTTAGGATGTACAAATGAAAGAAGGAAATGTTTCAGATTTAATTAATTTATTGGATTAAACTAGGAGAAGGTAGCTGATATATTTATAGTATTCAGATCTGTAGACAGATAACTGATGCACAAGTTTTGCTACTCAAAACTCTGTGACATCACCAATGTCCTTTCTCATTTTTCTATAAATAAGATTTGTAAATAATCTTTACTTATTCCCAATCAGCCAAAGGTGCTTGGCGTCTCTGCCCAGGGGAATAGGACATCACTTTCACGTTAATATCACTGCTTTGGCTAGAATTGTGTCTTTTGGAGCAAGATGAAGTGCTTTCATGAACTGCCACAGATGCTGAATTACTGCTGCTCTGTAATTTAGAACTTCCTGGTGACAAACTTTGGATGTCAGCTGAAGCATGAGCCTCCTGCTTCCCATGCCAGAAAGGGAAATATGATGTCAAATTTCCAAATTGGTTTTTTGGCAGCCCAATTAACCGTGACAGTGCTGAATCTCCCTGTTTACTCTTTGAATTTAGCTTTTTGCTTTTAATTTGTGGGGTTCTTGAAACAAAAACTTCTGCCTTGGTTCCAGAATCAGGTCCCAATGACCTCATGACCCCTGGCTTCAGCACAAGACGAGCAGTGACAGCTGATTCTGAATCCTCAAATCTTACTTCCTTTGGTGATGGCACATGCTCATTAAGCTCTTTGTGGCAGGTCAAAGCTTTGCTATTTCCATCGCATAACATTTGAGGTTCTTGGACTTCAGTCCAGTCTTCACCTTCTGATTCAGAGTTCTTTGGAGGAGGTGTTGGGGCAGGTCGTTTGTGGTAACGTCCAGCTCTACCATCCTTCCTCAAACTGCCCTGTGAACTAGATCTACTAGCTGGCTCTGGTGGGGATAGAGACTCAACAGACGTATAAGGAGAACCTCTCTGGTCCTGAAGAGGGTTCTCATCACTGTTTTCTACCTGCAAAATTTCATCAAGTCCATTAACACCAGCAGAAATTACAGAATTTGAATTTAGTTTTGAAGTGTCATGTTCAGCACTATGCATGATGCCAGTTGCTGATTTCTCTGTAGCTGCAAGCCCAAAATTTAAATCAGACTTATTATCATCATAATTATTTGAATGCTTGATGTCAGTGTCACATTTTGAATTTTGTGACTCTGAAGAGATGTCCGCCATTTTGTCTAGAGAGTGAAATTCTGCAGATGTAGGTGTGCGCCCAGATATACCTACTGCAGTCAGGGTTTCAGATACAGTATCATCTATCACATTATTAACTTCTTCTAGAAATGAAACTGAAGGCTCTTCTATTCCCACTGGTTTACTCACAACCTCTGAAAACCCTGATGTCATATCTAAAGCCTCTGCAACTTCTAGAGGTGTATGTGTTGGCTGTGCCAAACTGAAAGGTTTAACATCTTTCAGTGAATCAATGGCAACATCCATATTCTGTGTCTTCCCCTCCAAAGAATCAGAAAGAATATCTACCTTACCAGTGATTAGGTTTCTAGGTTCAGTCTCTGCATGCTGCAAAATTGCTGGTTCACATGGTAGATCTCTTACATTTATTATAGGGCTTTCCTTTTGGACAGGTATTTCATTTTTATTCTTTGTCAATGCTTCATCTTTGTTGGTTTCATCTGCATGAGCAGTGGAAGTTCCTAGTATGATGTTATTACTGGTTATGTTTAAATGTGACGTAAGGCATTCATTAGACAAAATTGGGCCTACAGAAGAGACAACTGTGTCAGGTATTAAACCATTTGCAGTTCTGTCTAACTGCAGCAATGTTACATCACAGGATAAAGAAGTTTCATGATATGATGTAGAGATAATGTCATCCTTCACTAATGAATCCAAAGGTTCAGTGAGCAAACATTCATTATCTGGAAGTTTAGATTCATCCGACTCTGCATCATATAACGGTGTATCTTCATCATCGGGTGAATCTGATTTTACATCAGAGTCATCTATGCACTGCTCCTGACTTGACATATCATTCAATTTGGATGGGACAGCAACTACTTGTTTCTGAGCTGAGGGATAAGAAAGCTCTAGAAATGGAAAGGGAGGTGCAGCTGATCTATTTACAGTAACAGTTATGGGAAATGGAACGGACATTGATGCATGAGAGGACAAGGAAGAAGATACATCATAGAAACACTCCTCTTGATAGCTGTAGTCTCCTTCATCACCTTGTATGTCCAAGAGTTCACTGTCCTTCAAACAAAAATAAAGAGAGCAAGAAAAAGAAAACATAGTTACTGCTGTGTGAACATCAAAATGTTCAAGCTGACATGATACAATAGGCACAGTTATATTTACTTGCCACTGCCTATCATATTGTACATACATACATATATATAATTGCTTAAAAATAACACACATCCAACACTTTAAACTATTACGGCTTTATAAGGTAAAACAAGTTCATTTTCCCAACAGTTAAAAGACATAAAATGGATGTTTTTGCTTCTTGGTTTATTTAAAATTCACTATCAACTGTGCAAATTACATAACATCGTTGAGGCGAGTAATGTGTGAAGATCTAACTCCTGTCCCCCATATATGTTCATTGCATGGTGTTTAAGAACAGACATTTTACTTTAGTAATTTACCGGTATATAACATAAAATGGCATCAGTCAGGAAAGCTATTGTGGGATTGTCGATATTCTAAATGACAACCATGTAGAACTGTAACAACTGTATATATTAAATTGTACAAATTGAATTTACAGAGTAGTTGCGAAGCTATGTGGAATGTTGAAAAGTTCACTGGTCCTCAAAGGGCAGTTTGTTCCACCACGAGTGCGCTAGCAGAATTTGCTCCTCCGTAGTAGGCGGAGTCTTACAGCCGTTCAGCTGGCCTGCCTGTCCGGTGATGTAGTGTTGTGCGTGCCGGTAGAAACGGCTGCCCACGGTCAGTTGCTGGAGTTGCGGCAGCTGCATGAGTAGCCTGGTTGCTGGAGACTTGCGGCAGCGACGTTACCGGCCTGGTAGCAGTGAAGAGCTAATGACTCTGACTACCGATCGCTCTGAACTGAATGTGATCACTGACAATTGCGAGCTTTGGGCTCCGCCTTTTATATCATGCTTGATGGGGGGAGCGAAACTTGCAGTTGCGATTGTGAGCACTGATTGGCCAGCAATGATGCGAAGGTGTGCTGGACGAGTGCTGTATAAATATGAGCGTAATGTCCGGCAATGTGATATTCACTTAGGAGTGAGTGTTGTCTGAAAGACCGGCGAAACAGCGTGTTATGTGGGGATATTCCCACACTATTCTCCAGTCCAAGCTTCCATAATGAAACCTCCCAAACATGAACAAGAGGTACTAACCACTATAAAATTACAATGTAGTACATAAGTCGGAAATGGAAAAATTCTAAACACAACAGAATCTGCAATTTAATGAATAAATGCTGTATAAGTGATAAATGTGGTGACCAATTTTCTAAGGTCCTGCATAACATGAGGATATTACAGTACATATTCAGTGTGAGATCACACCATCACTCAAATGTAGCATGACTGAAAAATTTATTTGAAAGCATCAATCTGAAAAGGGCTCAAGTAATCAGAAATGCGATATTTCAAGTTTTCATTGTTGTGAAAACTAAGAGGACTTCTGGGTTAAGACATCACAGTTTTGTTCACTGTTACCAAGATTTGGAGAAATCTGCTGTCTCCATCTTCAGGGTTGAATCCAGAAGACCATAATGTTACAAAAATAAAAAATTCTGATTCATTATTTGCTCTCTATTACCACAGAATTATGAGAGACCTATTATTGACATCAACATTACAATTACTCCCTGGAAACTAAAGTAACAAGAACTAAAATAATCATGTGGAAAGCTCAAATTATTTCAATCAACAAACGATTTCAAAGCAGTAAGAAGACTCACCTCAGATGCAGGCCCCCTCTTGGCAACAACACCGCCACGTGAACTCTTGGTCCGCATAGATCGTGTAGATCCTACAGAGGCTGTTCTGACCAGAGGTTCCCTGCTTGCTGCAAGTCCTTCAGATTTTGCTGCATGATGTCCAGCATATAGTGGCTCTGCACTAGAATATCCTGAACTTACATCCTCAGATGATCTGATATGACTGAAAACGTATGTAAGTTATATATGAAAACAGAACTTGCTGCTACTGTCCTGTCTCTCTCCTTAGCACTTTTAAGAACCACGATTAACTTTTAAAAATCCAGTGGTTCTTTGTAAATGTATCACTTTCTTTAACATAGTAAAACTCTGCACTCTACCCACAGAGTACATTCATGTTTCATACGGTTCTCACAGTATGCAGCATTTGCTTCCCTAAACAGCATTAACCAGGTGATCTTTTCAGCAGGGATGTAATGTATTTCCTGTGAGGTATGAACTGAATTTTTATATATCATGTAGAATAAATTCAGTCTTTGTAAGGTTAATGTTGCTACAGTTTCCTTGTTTAATTAGCAACACTTTGTCAACTACATAGGTTCTAAGGCACTGAGTGGTAGAATGATTATGAATGATAACTTGAGACTAAGGTTGAAGGATGTGGGAATGGCAAATTTTAAGGTACGTGTACAATCTCAGCAGGCAACTGCAGCTAGTAACTATAAACAAACAGAAAACTAGTACCTCTCAAGTCCATGACGTAATGAATATAAAGCCGGAGTGATAATCACGTCATGACATTCAGTGTGAGATTATTGTAACAGATATGATGATAATATTTAGGACACTTCTTACTTCTTTAAGTTAGCAATTTGCAAACGAGTATCTTCCTTGCCTTAAAATCAGTATTATGCACAACTACTATAGGAAGAACCTAAGTCATAAGAACACTAACACATGTACACAATGCTATGGGAAAAACTTTGGATATAGATGTGGACGCTATATGAAACAGACTATAGTAAATAGCTGGCTGGAAAGACATTTATTTGTTCTCTTGGAAACACCTTACACAGAGACCAGTAAGTGGCTGATATTAAATTTATAAAATATTTGTAGTTCCTTAAACACGTAAGTCCAGGAAAATGTTATGCAACTAGAAAGGCTTAACTACTTGTAAAAGTCTCTTTTCACACATTTGAGACTCTGTCTCACCTTGCTAGTGGATCACACAGATACTGAATCTTCAAAGCAGAAGGTATAACTAGCAAGAAACATAATGACTACTGGCCACACATGTTTTGTGTGGTTGGAGGGAAGTTGGACTTGTGTACTGTCACAAATAAATGTTAAGTATTCTATTGTTCTCTTGGTTGTTCATTTGCAGGTCAATATTAAATAATGGGGTGGATGCCTGACTTCACTTGCTATTACACAAGTGACTCACAATGCCATCCTATTTCACATCAGTATCTGCCCCAGGCTCATGCTGTTAATGAAATGTGATATTTATGGTTCAGTTATGGACTTCTAGGTTGATAAATGTTACATTTTATCTTAATAGGATATGCAAATAAAAACTAACAATGATTATGACATGTGAATCTACATGGATACGAGAGGAAGCAGTCATGGCCTACATGATAGTGTCCTGGAATCTGCTTAGAGGAACCGAATAAAAAAAAACTTGATGAGCTTTGAGGTTTCCATGGCAATAAAATTTAAAGAATGTCGTCCTGTGGCATCCATCTTAAGGACATAACTTCTACCTTGAAGAGCTAGGCAGCAAGTTCCTCATATGTTTTCGTAACCATCTACAGAATACCACAATCTTAAGAAGAAAATATCAGCTAGGAAAGCTAAATCACATCATTGAGATTCAAACAGTACCTCTCACATACAAGTCAGATGTTACCAAAGAGGTAAACATGTTCAGAAATACATCTATCTGCAGATCATAGCAGATGATACAATGAAAATCCTTTCATGAGACAGAGACCTGCTTTGATCTTCTTATCAAAACAACACATATTTTGCCCTCGAGTGAAAAGACATTTCTGTGAGCTAAGGAAAAAATACACAACTAAAAGCAGAATAATTCTATGATTTACAACATGAAACATGTATGAGGTGAAATTATCATCTTCCATATTCTATATGGTGACCTCATCTTGGGGCAGTAAACATGCCAATATGATGGGTGATCAAATTATGTAGTATTCACAGCATGTACACGTAAGAGAAGTATAGTTTCTTGGGGTGGGGTGAGACTGAGTCTACTTGGTATGTCGGCCACTATCTGGCCTACTTTACCAGCCCCAAATGATAGATGATGAATGTGGAGCTATCGATGGAATGAGAATTGGCAGGAGATACCAAAGTACTTGGAGAAAACCTGCCCCGTGCCACTCTGCCCACCACAAATCCCACATGACCTGACCTGGGTTCGAACCCAGGCCGTCACAGTGGGAAGCTGGCAACTAACCACTCGAGCTATGGCACAGCCTTTAAGAGAAGTATAAGTGTGATAAAGGAATAAACAGGAACAGACCTTCCATAGATCATCTCCTGACCAGATCTGGGTTACATACAGACTCACTTGCAACACACTTGATTGTCTGAATGACTAGGCAAGGTAAAGTTGTCCTCCTGCTTAACAAATTAAGCACTACACCATGAAGGCATATGGGGGAGTGGATTATAGATCCACATTTTCTTGACCTTGAGCACTAGCTTGAGGTGAGTGGTCAGCTTCATGACCCAGTCGCTTTAGTCCCAAGAGCCCCTAGTACCCATTCGATAGGAGGTCAGGTGGACCCCAGAGCTGGTCTGGACAATGTGGAGAACAAAGAATTCTTGACCCTACTGGATCTCGAATTCCGACCCCTTGGGTGTCCAGCCTGTAGCCAACTGGGTATGTAAGAAAAGAGACTTATCTTACCTGAGTGGAATGCTCGGTTCCCTTGGTCGAGTGCTACCATGTTGCCGGACATCCACATCTACTTCTGGAAAGTACATCTCCATCCTGCTTGAACCAGAAGCTGAACGGCGGGGACTATAACCCCTAGGCTTCAACATTCGTGGATCTTCAACAAAACACAAATAATTGTGAAATCTGAGATTCTCATGGGGGTAAATATTAAAGTCACAGTCTTCTGACTATGATGCTGTCTAATCTGGTTCAGTTATAGCTATCTACAGGGACACACGGAAAGGATAATCTCATCTCACATCACATAATTCTTGAAGCTGATTCTGTACTATTAAGAAACCTAAAAAAACAACTTAGCCTACCTCTATTTCCTTTCACTGAAATACAGAAGACAGTCATTCACTCAATCAAGTAATATTACTCACCTAAGCCATCTGTTTCCTCCATATCATCTTCATCTGAGACATTCTGAAGGGCCTTGGTATTGCAATTCATGTCAGATTCCTTGTCTGAGGAGAGGTCACTGAGACTATAGCTCCTGCGAATTTGATTGACCAATCCCCCTCCACCCTACAATTAAAGAACACAATACTGTCAAAGTAAATTACAACACAATGTGTAAACATTAAGTCATATTTATTTCTTGATATTTAATTATTAGATATACCACCATCATAAGATTCCCTGTAATTTTTTTCCAATATCATTATTGTCCTAATAATATTATTACCTCTAGTGCCACGTTAAAAGAAAAGCTTATAATATGAATATTTAAACTGGCCAACATGTTGTATCAAGAATGTTCGTGCAGAAACAAGGAACAATATGACCACATGCATATCTGTGTTGGGACTCATCAGTGCAGCATGTAATGATCTAGACTTCACTTGAAACATCATAACAGCTGATGAAACCTGGAATATCCTTTATGATTCCTAAGTAAATGATATGCCTCAAAATGGCTTTCCCACATGAAAGGCAAGATCAACTTCAGAATACTGTATAATTACTTTTGGAGGCACATAACCTACATCTGGATAATACTGAATACAATCCACAAATCAGCAATATCAGTATCATTAGTAATTTCTGAAACGGTCATCATGTACTCCAACCTCCATGCACAGCTCCATTTGACATTTACCATCCAGTGGGCACATAGTAATGAGGTTTTAACACTACCAAACATAATAAAATCCACTGATCTCCTGTGAAGCACTAGAGGATAACAGGTATAGAGATGGCATTCTGAACATATTTTTCTTTTAAAATCTTGATGTGCACTTTCTCATGATTATGACACATTCCTCTCTTTTATATCATACATACATGGTGTGATCAGCTAGTTTTTACACTGGCCATAATACAGCATTACTGAAGTTGGGACAAAACTTCTCTGCTAGGTCAAGGTAGAGTAGAATCTGCTATGTCAATTTCTGTTGCTTTCATAGTTTTAGCTTAGCTTGTATCATCCTGAAGTAACACTTTGTAAAGTGAGGTTGCGTGTAATGCCACCTGAAATTTGAGTTTTATTAAAGAATGGCAGGCTTCAAAGAGCATCATGTGTGCATCAAGTTTTGCTTCAAACCAGGCAAACCTGCCATAAAAATTTACAAAATATTACAACTTTTATTAATAAAAACGAGCTAAACTCAAACACTGGATTGGTTTTCCAAGTTCAAAGGAAGAGTGAAATCAGTTAATGATGCTGAGTAATCATAATATCCAACCATCATCAAAGTGGATAAAAATGTCATGTGAATCAAGGAACTTCATGAAAATAGGTCACCATCCATGATTTGGCTAATGAGATAGAAATTTAATTCAGATTACGCCACAGAATTCTGACACAAAATCAGCACGCAAGAAACTGCATAAAATGTGTGCCTCATCCGCTGATCGAAATTCCCAGGGTTTTTTTCCCCCCATTTTTCCAAAACTCAACTGGCAATGAAGGGAGAAATATTGTGACACCATCATGATTCAAGAGCTCAATACACTGGCCTTTGCAAATTCTATATCAAACTGAACTATTCAAAGGGGACATCATGGAATAAGGACTAAATGTAGTTATCACAGAAAAAAGAATACAATGTAAGTTATTTCATAATACCATGTATATGAGAAAAATAAATATAGCTTTGTGCTTAATTAATATACCACAATATAAAAGCACACAAAGAAAAACTAACACTTAATGTATTGAACACCCATACAAAATTAACAACTGAATGGCAGTCTTATATGTAAATGGCTGCAGCAGTGCTAATTTCCTTGATATGGTTCCCGCTTTCTAAAGTTTGACTACAATCTGTTATGGCTGCCCACTTCTTACTTGGCCTTTTATTACTTCTTCTGTGAGATGTAAGAAGTATGATGCATACCTTAGAATATTATATAGTGTACCCCCTTTCATAACCAATCACAATGGCTGCATGGTCTAAGGCATGAAATTTCTTTGCCTGCTTGAACACTGGGATCATGGGTTTGAATCCCATTCAATGCATGGATGTTTGTCTATGTTTATTCTGTGTTTATGTAAGGTAGCATCCTTGGGATGAGCTGATCCCCTGTCCAAGGTGTCCTACCGACTGTCTAAGATCAAGAAACTGAAGTGAAACGAGTGTTTCACAGATGCCCTATGCTCCAAGATGGAGCAATAGGGAAAAAGACAGAGAGGAAGACCTCCTTCATAAAGAACAGGCTCAGACAACTGTGTTATGAGAGTGTAAGAAGTACTTTGGAAGGGACAGATTGTACATTCTTAATTATAAATATTAATTCATGACTATATTGCTATTCTACTTGATATGGAAGAATTGTTACTACAAAGATGTGGGTTCCAATTCCATTAAATTTATTTAGTAATTTAAGTCATGAATAAACTCCTTTCAGTATATACTGGACAAGAGTTTTCCATTCCCCATATGTGCTCCAGCTACAACATACACGCTGCCACCTGCTGGAAGGACTGGAGTGTTGTCCTGGACTGCCTTGTCTTGACGAGAGTCCTGCATTTGGCAAAGGCAGAAGAAACAACTCCTGATATATATAAGAGCGCAATATGATAGGATTATATTTACTTCAGATGACAGAGGGATGAATACTAGCAGTGAGTGCTTACTGCTTAACATGGATTCTGAATCATGGGAAGGCTTAGCATTTCTTACACATAGATTCTTCACACTTTTTCAAGGTAAGGCATAATGAAAAGCTAACATAAGATGAGAACTGGTCCCAATCAGAGCCCTTTGTCCTTTCCTGCGCACCAATTTCTGATAAATAAAAATGAGAAAGTGACAGTAATTCATCTGGCCTTAAAACCCATGAATTTTGAAGCAAAATTGACATGTGCAAAACTACTATGAAGTGACTGCTGGAAAACCTGCTTTCTTTGGTTGCTAGTACAATGTAATGGACTTCCACTATCTTTTACCTAAACTAACTTCAGGCGCCAAGCAAGATGGCTCAAATATTAATGCTTCTGACTTGTATTCAGGACATTCTTGCTTTGAATCTTGGCTGGGAAACAGACTATTCTGAGTTTTTTTTTGTGGTTTTTCACAGTCCCTCAAGGAAAATTATAGGACAGTACCTCTAATCATGAAACTACTCTTTCCTTCTATAGCCATTCCAATTCATTATGAATTAATCAACCTACCATTTTACGTTATATATCCTAAGCTACTGGCAGTGCAATTAAATAAGTCCCAAATACATAAAATAAAATTCTAGGTTCCTAATGGAAAGAAAATGGGTGGCTTCCACGGAAAACTAGTCTCAGAAAAATAAAATGATGAATACATAGATCTACTGTCATATTTAGCAAATTGGTAAACAGAATATTTCAAAATGATTAAAAATTAGATTCATATAATCAGAAGGATGGGAGAACAAAAATCAATAATGCAAATGCAATCATTTGGTATGGATATACTAGTTTAAAATATATAAAACTTTGGTATTTGGGAATAAGCATTGTTAAATGTTTTCTGTTTTTGCAGATACTGCAGTTGCCATCTTGAGAGTTAATGTCTCTGTGGGAGGTTTCTTCATCACCTTCTTTCCTATCTGTCTGTCTACTAATAATTTTTTCATAACCTCTTTTCTTAGAAAAATGACCACTGAAAACTTCTTCAGCACTTCTTTTCCTAACAACATGGTTACTATAACGTTTTCCATCAGCTCTTTGCCTTACTACATGGTTGCTTAAAAGTTTTTCCATTACCCCTTGCCATAGAAATGGGGTCATTGAAACATTTCCATCACCTGTTTCCAGGACCACCTGGTCTACAAAAATGTTTCAATATTTCATAACCTTCTTTCATTCATCATTTGGCTGCTTCCTATTGGATAGCATCCTGTGCCTACATATCATCCAATCATGCCTTCCCTTCCCACTCATCCACTCATTGCCTACTGCTAACTCTACAAAAGGGGGCAACAACCCCCCCCCCCTTGAGATATTCACCCTGAAGGCAGCAACTGCAATGACTGCCATAACACTGAAAAATCCTCTATATCTGCTGTGGCTTATTCCCAGATGCAAAGGTTATACATTCAATTTCAACCAAGAAAACCTAATGACAAGATTTACAATATGTTTCATGTCAATTTCAATATCTTTTGGCTTTATGGAAAAACATATATGAAACTTTAAAATAAGATCAGATGAAAGGTTTAGTATCTGATTTTGCTCTTTAGACTGAGGAAACTTTCAGATTGTCACTGCCTTAGCTGAACAAATTAAATTAAAAATCTCACTGAAATAGGTGTGAAAGATGGAAGAAGAAAATATAATGCTAAATTCAAAACAAGATTTACATTTTGTGTTTGGTATTCCATTGATACATGATATATATGCAATTTTAGCCATTCTTCCATCCATCATATAAGAAACAGACCATTTTTAACAAATGTCTAATTTGCAATCAGCAAATGATAGTGAATACAACATGGCGTTCGATGGAACATTTACTCTGGCATGAAGCTAACTATCTGGATGGGAAATTTTTAATGCTGAATCATGAGGTATGGACACATTAAATTAACCACTTACAGAAAGATAAAACTTCTAAGATCACATACAAGTCTAATACAACAATAACAAAACTGCTAATGTTTTACATGACAGTTACTACATACCACAGAGCAGCAAATCACAAAATATTTTAAAACACATTTACAAGTAGCAAGTTTGTATGAAATCATTCAAAAACACAGTTATGTTAAAAGCTAATGAAATTCTATTTATGAACTAATTTCACAAATTACATTCAAACTAAAATATAGATTAATTAAAACTAATAACTTCTTTAAATTAGAATAATTTTATAAACGCTTTACTTACTGTACATGGAAATTGTCAATCAGGATGAGAATACACAAGAACTTTGTTACTTCTTTAAAAAATTATCATTCACTGCAGATGAGTGTATAATGGAACAAAATACATCAATAAACATCAGCAGACAGAATGTTTTTCATACTATTATAACAATTTGCCAATTGTCTTTCATAATGTCTGTTAAATGCATATTAGCAACTATCTATCAAGGAATGTGTAGAGGGAAAACTAAATATGGCACATGTAATTGCTTCTTGCACAATTTTGTCTATCAAGCTAATAATGGTAAAAGAATAAAGCTATCCCTGTAATGGGGCATGTGGCAATATAGTTGGTTGAGGCACTATGCTACAAGCCAGAAGGTCACGGGTTTGATTCCCAATAAGGTCATTGAATTTTTCAACTGATCTAATCCTTCCAGCCGCAATGTCTAGAAAATGTGGGAGCCTCAGCATCTCACAACCCCATGGGCCTCTAGGGCCTGTTACAGGGATAGCTTTACCATTTTTATCCCTGTAACAGGCCATGGAGGCCCACACAGTTGTGAGACATTGAGACTCCCACATTTTCTAGACAGGTAGCTCACAGATGGCAGTGAGTTTGTCAGCCTTATGTGCCAGCCGCCCTTCATCCCCAGGAAGATTCCTGGTACTCATTTCTGTTAAGAGGCTGAGTCAACACCAGGGCCATAGTGCAGCTGGAAGGATCAGATAAATAAAAAATCCAATGACCTCATTGTGAATGGAATCCACAACCTGCCAGTTTGTAGCATAGTGCCTCAACCAACTATGCTACCGCTTGCCATTATCAAGCTAATACAGGGCATTTCATGTAAATATGAAATTCTTAAAAACGTTCTGATGAAAACTGGAACTACAAATAAATACCATTCAATAACACACCCAAACTTGCCACAAGATTCTAAGAAATCATATATTAAAAGAAAACCATATTACACATGCCAGCACATTATTCACATACCATTCCACAATTTCTCTCACTCCATTTAAATATAAGTCTTTTTATAGGTCAGTCTTTCTGTTTTGAGCTAGTATCCCAACATCCTACATACTGGGAGGTTACCGGTTCTTATCCTCTATACAGGTCAGAGTTTATGAGATCTACTGAGTAACATTTGTGTTCCTGAGCTTCCTTGCTTTCCTACTACGTGTCGTGGGACGGCATTCAGGGGTGAAGGGAGAAGATTTTGCTGTATGTTTCTCAAGGGGCATATGCTTAGATGGAACATAGGTGAAATCTTCTTCATCTGAGATTTCAGAAGGAGCAGGTTCCTCAGAATATGTTCTGTTGTCTGTTTCACTCTCAGATCTGGCACACTGCTTGGCTCCATCTTCCTCAGTGTTGCCCCCCATCAAGCCCTCCTCACTAGGTGCAGATGAAGTGTGGAAGCAAGACCTGGAGGCCACTGACATGTCTGACCGGCTAGGGTGTGCTAATGGGAAGTTGCTATGTGATGATATGGATGACAAGTTAAGGTTCTAGGTCCCAGGAGAGAGGAGAAGAAAATTAAACAAGCTCAATCAGTTATTTGATTCAGGAAAAATAAGCAAAAGCAAACAAGCAACCAAACCAGGCAGAACAAAATATGGGACACAAAATTAGGTCCATACACTCTTGTTCAACCATAATACAAGCTATGTACCTGATTGCTTTTATACTGTTCTTCAAGAAACACAGCATGTATAAGAAACTGATTCACTAGTACAAAATGAAATCAAGGAAAAGACTCAAAATAATATTAACAATAATTCTCATCAATAAAGTAATATGGTAACCCTCAATTCACAGAAAATTGTGCTGCACATCAAAAATACAGAGATGTGTAGGTGAAGTATAATTTACAGATTTAGTTCAATACTGTATTCATGAATGATAAAAATGAGACATGTATCTATATTTTTTACAACAGTTTGTAAAATATCTGTATTCTGTAGGAACCATTACTGGTTCAGGTAATAAAAACCGAAACAAAAATCAAATCACAGGTTTTCATACCAAAAATTAGCTTGTACTTCCTTTTGTAGAGCACTCATAATTTTCTTACTTATGATAATTTTCAAACACAATGTGCTCCATTTTCAGCAAATAACATGTGGTTGAATAAGACTGCAAAGTTACTACCTCAAAGGATACACTGAACATTAAACAAATATTATAAACAAAGTCTGTCTTCAAAATAAGGCGTGTATTTTTGTTAAAATTATTCTTTATACTATCAATGTATGTTAAGCTTTCAGATCTTCATAGGAGTGAGTTTCAGATTGCAATCCCCTGGGTTGTGGCACTGTGTCCCCACACTGCAGATGAATATCAACATTTCAGAAGAACATGCTGCATGTGTCTCCAGGGTTGAAGTGAATCAAGACAGCAAATTCCTCTAAAACGCTGGTATCCACCAACAACACTACATGGTGTCACAACACAGATGACCACAATCTTAAAATATAAGTAAAGTTTAGTGGAGTGAAATTCCAGTTCTACTTTCAGTATTGGTCAAATTACAGATGTCATTAAGGTAAAAATTATAATATCACTGCTTTAAACAACATACATATGTGAGGATACAAGCAAAACTGTCAGTGGTAGAGGTGTAAATGCAACTGTATGTCACTAAACATAATGTGCAAGAGGTGACAAGTGTTATAAAAACAACATGCAATATGTTAGGAATATAAGGTCATGTACTCGTAGAAATGCATATGCCATGCTGATACATTAAACATGAGAATAGTGAGTATATTCCACTCAAGCTTGCAGCATCAACACAAACCCTTTCTATTAGCATCATTAAATGCACTGAATTCATGCCAGCATTCCTACCAGTTGATTAAGAGGATAAAGACAAACTCAAACGTGTTATTCAAGCTAACAAACAAGGTTAAAAAACAGCTTACTGGACCTTTAAAAAGAAAAGAATGTGCACCTGCTGTTACATTCATATAAAGAATGATTGAATTTTGTGATGAATATATAACTGTTCACAGGATGTACTATGAAATCATATCTTGCCTACTGAAGCATATCCAATAAGCCCTCAATGGAGAGTTCTCATCTGTGACATGTATATACTAGTATTCCCAAATAGTTACAAGTTTTAACTTCAGCAGAAATTCCAGTGATAGGCTAACGACAATGGCTGGCACAAGGAATCTGCAGTTTTACTGTGGACTAAACATAGTGGGAACCCAGTAACTACTGAATTCTCAGAGCTCAAACTTTTTTGAAGGCAAGAACATGCAAAAGATTGACCTGGAACTAGGTGGTCTCAAACTAAGGCGTCTTGCATAAGTGTCCATGTAGGTATGTAACATATAAAAATTATAAAAATATGATTCTAAAAAAGTGACAAAATGACATTTTAAGAAGGTGCTAGGCAACTGGTACATGTGATGGATCTCGTGTCTTCTTTCTTGAAGGGAAAGTGCCAGTACTTAGATATGATAAGGGATGAAGCAATATAATTTTAATTTCATGACAAATGTAAATCTTCAAGATGTCAAAAAAGGTGCCATCAAAAATCTGGGAGTTAAAATAAAAATCACAACCTTATCTTAATCTCCTTTAGTCCTCCATTTTTAACAGGGTTTTCCTTCTTTTCATCAAAAAAAGGGGGGACTTAAGTATGATGTGACACTGCCTGGGATATACCCATAATGACAACACCACAGAATTATAAATTTTCGTATCAACAGCACTGACTTCAAATCTAAAATAACTAAATAAAATATCATGGTAAATTTAAGTACATAATATTCCTCTAACCACTAAGATGATGCAAATAAAACATGAGTAGCACAAGAGGTATATGCAGTGTGACCAGAACTGAAATACAGGGATTCAAAGGAAATACAAAATAGGATTTAAGAACATACATGGACTGTACTTTACTGTTCACCACGATAACATCAGGGAAAGCAAGGCAAATTAAAATTCATGACCTACACATAAAAATGGCACAAAATAAAATTTCTGGTATTCAAGAAAAAAATACATCTTCTAAATAATTAAAAAAGAAAACCCAAAATTCTGAATACTTACTTTCTGAATTACAGGGGCACAAGTATGAATTTCTGGTTGTTCTTTTTTCACAGTGTCAAAAACAAAATGTGGTAATTTTGACTCCCCTTTGTACTCAGTAAAATGATAGATGTATATGTAAAGTGCAATAAAAAGAAAAAAAGAAATAAAGAAAATGTTCATTAACAAACGTAGATAAGCCTGAACCCACAAGGAATGAAGTTATAAATTTGTGAGTTCTCCTAATGTTTACCATTTAACAGCCAATTTTTTAATTGCCGTCTTTTACAATATATAGTGTGTATATTTCTGTATATCTATTTATGTAGCTCTGTTATACTCTTGTGCTGTCTTCTACAAAGATTCACTGAGGTTATGGCACATTAAAAGCACTGTTTACAATTTCAGCCACACTGTGGCCCTCGGGTCAACTCAGCCTCTAACAGAAATGAATACCAGGAATATTCTTGAGGGTAAAGGGCTGGTGGCACATAAGGCTGACAATCTTACCGCCATCTATGAGCCGACTGTCTAGAAAATGTGGGAACCTCAACATCTCACAACCTTATGAGCCTCCATGACCTGTTACAGGGACACCTTTACTTTACAACATACTTTCATTTTCCCTGACTATACTGGTTGTGTAATATCTCACTCCTTTTTCCAGTCATACAATGATTGAGGTAGCAGAATGTTAGAACATTTGACTAGCTTTCAGGAGGCATCACATTAAATCCAGCCACCAACCAGATATCCTGACAGGCTTCTTGCTGTTGCCCTCAGTTTCTCCAAATGAAATACATGACAGTACCTTAACAACAGACCTCCATCATTTCTGCTCTTTCCTTTCCAATTCTTGATTATAAAAATCACCCTCTCATCTCACATGATGCTAATAGCCTCTGCAGTTTATACAAAGAAGTCAGCAGCTAACATATCTATTAACCATGCTCAGAGACATTAATAACCTTTTATCAAATTCAACAGAAGCAATAAACCAGAAACTGGATACTGTTTACTTTCAGTGGTAAAGAACATAGCCATACTTGTCTTATCTCGCTGAGGTCTGAGTTGAGCTTGTTCTGATAACTTATTACTCAAAACTTGTAAATATAGACAGAAGCATTTATATAAGCTGAAACCTATCCAAGGTAGTGGCAGCGATAATGGGGTGGGGTAATAATATGGTGCAAAGGGTAACAGAATTTACATTTAAGTTCTACTCATCTTGTAAGAGTGAAGGTAATACACGAATTTGAAACAACCTTAAAGCTTGGAATTACTGGGTTTTTGGACATCATCAATCATCCAGTATTCTACAAAACTAGAGAACACAACATTTTGGAACCTTCAAGCTGCTTAAAAAGTCAATGAATATCTACAGTTCCACACATCATATATGTATTTGCTTGGATGAAATGTTACTTTTATCTCATTAACAAAACTATCCAAAAAAGACAAACCACTTCTCTTCACCTTTTAAACATGATAAAACAAAGAAGTGAATATTACAGTGAACCTTGCATCCCAAACATATTCATTTAAAAGAAGAAGGAAAGAAGTCAACACATGCATAACAATTTTGCACATCACTACAAACTATGACAAGCAGAATTTCAACTTCTCCTTTTCAAAATAATTCAGAATATTTAAAGTTATGCTCCAAAGAAACTCCCATGTATGTGGAGTATATAATAAGCCTGCATACTGTGAGAGTAGCATTTCCATTAACAAGCATCTACCAATGAATGATTTCCAAATGAAGTACATAACAGACTTTTAAAATAAAGAATCAAAAATAACTTAAAAGAAGCATCAATGCTTACCTTGTAAACCAACAATGAACTCTGGTTTGAAAGAGAAAAAATTTGAAAGCAGTGGGACAATAAAGCCAAATTATCAGAACTTTGACCATACGGTATACAGGGTATAGAGATTTTAAAGTCATCTTAATCATTCCAAATTCCATCATTAAGTACAGAAGTTCTAGTTATAACACGCATCTCAATACACTTCTGCAATCTGAGAGGAAATGGGAAGGAAAATCGTCTTTAACTATTTTTATATCCTCTCTATATAAAAGGGTTACACAAAACCCTACACAGGTAACCCACAACTAATAATTCAATTTAGACCTCTGAACACGGGGAAAATATACTACACTAAGAAAACCTGCTATATCTCATGATGCATCACTACAAGCAAACACATGAACATTCTAATTATCAGCATGTATCATATCAAAATATCACTACCTCTTGAAAGGCAAATTTGATACCAGTTATACACAACAAAACACCCTGTTGTCTGTAAAGCAGCAGCAGCAGAATTATAGAAGAAAATGGCCCCTCCATGTAATATATTCCCACAAACATACTTAACTCTTTTTTTACACAAAAGGTACTCAACATAACATGAACATATTGTAAGTAACTTGACAATATAACTAGAAATGTACTGGCTGTTCAGATAACAATACTAACACAGTCCTTTAATACTTTTAATGCTCCCTTTTATACAAGACCAACGGTGATCATCCCTGTATGGTGAAAATTCAGTAACGTGAATGAAATTATATTAACAAACTAAGAGGATACTTTCCATAATCTTCAGGCTCAATTTTTAATGTTTACCATTTCCCTCATCGATAGGAAACAGATGTTTTGAAAATGTGGCACAGTTGAGATATTTTGGAACAACGATAACAGATCGAAACCTGTTTCAGGAGGAAATTAAGAGGAGATTGAACTCGGGTAATGCTTGCTACCATTCAGTCCAGAACCTTTCGTCTTCTCGTCTGCTGTCCAAAAACATAAAAATTAGAATATACAAAACTGTAATTTTGTCTGTGTTTCTGTATGGGTGTGAAACTTGGTCTCTGACATTAAGGGAGGAATATAGACTGAGGGTGTTTGAGAACAGGGTGTTGAGGAAAATATTTGGACTGAAGAGAGATGAAGTGACAGGAGGTTGGAGAAAACTCCATAATGAGGAGCTTCATAACTTGTACTCTTCTCCAATTATAATTAGAATGATCAAGTCAAGGAGGACGAGGAGGACAGGGCATGTAGCATGAATGAGGGAGATGATGAATGCATATAGGATATTGGTGGGAAAGCCAGAAGGAAAGAGACCACTGGGAAGACCAAGGTGTAGGTGGGTGGACAATATTAAAATGGATCTTAGAGAGACAGGATGGGATGATATGGATTGGATTGATCAGGCTCAGGATAGGGACCAGTGGAGGTCTCTTGTGAACACAGTAATGAACCTTTTGGTTCCATAAAATGCTGGGAAATTCTTGAGTAGCTGCAGATTTGGCTTCTCCTCAAGAAGGGCTCAGCTCCGTAAGTAAGTAAGTAAGTAAGTAAGTGAGTACCATTTCCCTCATTCAATAGATATCACCAATGAACAGCATGACTCATCTAATGAAACTATTAGGACTTAACTCAATGGTATATTTAATATATCTTCACGACAAAAATTTCTAAACCGAAAGAAAATTATAGTTTAGAAAAAGGGACATTTTACTGTTCTTGACTTAATACTCCAGACTGCAAGAATATCTCAATAGATTCATCATAAAAGTGATTTTCTCTGCTACTGACCTACCCATGAACTTTATCTCATAAGTTTTGTTCACCCGAAAACAAGCAGATCCTGTGCTTTCAAAGCAGCTGCAAGAATTGAACCCAGTCCCCTATGACATCATGTAAATACTTGTAATATCTAATTTCATAAAAATCCATTCACCAGTTCTCAAGTTGTTTCATGTGTGCAAATGAACAGAGATAATAATTTTAATAGATGCTCAGCAGGAACACGAACACACCTAAAAATGAGTTGCTCCTCCGTGCTCCATAATTACTCATAAATAAATTACAGTACACACAAGTAATAACAGCTGTACTAATTCCAAGTATCTCAGCAACAAAGAACAGAATGTATGATGCAGTCTCAAATTAATGTAGGGCAGCATTTCTCAACTACCATTAAGTCGTCATTCCCATTGCAAACTTTTTATCAGTGAATGTTACTTCTACTGTGAACTGACTGAAGATAATCTTGTACATATGACAGACATACAGGTGATCACCATTCATTTATTATTGACACTGTTTCTGTTAACAGGCTCAAGTTCTGATGCATAAGTAGATGCATAAGTACAATTAACTTATATTTATGTAATTTGCAATCTTATTATTTTTTCAACTAGACTGTTATTGTACAGATGTCATTGTATTTATATTGTATTTGACTTGTTCCATATCATATGGAGTCTACCTGTATCTGGATTTATGGAACGTAAATAAATTGAACAATTGAACAATCTCATCCATGTCTGCAAGCACATACAGTATATGTGAAGTGAAACTGGTCTATTATCACCAAGAGCACATATATGCACGAAAGGTATGTTCTCTGATCTTGGCATCAAGTTATAACTACTTTCTTTGCTCCACCACAGCCTTCTATGACATTTACTACATTATTTGACATCTAGTGGAGATATTTTTAACCAGTATAAATATTTAATATAATTACATGGTTTTGCTATATTTTGGTAAAAATCTGCTGGTGATACAGTCATGCCGATATCTACAAACATGAGTTGTGATTTGGATAGATTATAAGAACATTAAACAATTAAGTTTTGCATTTTCAAAGTCGTCCTTGAGGGGCTGAACATTTGTTTAACCGTCTCAGGAGGTACAGAAAACCACTGATGTGGGGGCTATCACTAACTTTCTTGGAAAAAGACAAAGAGATCCCTGGAATTATGTTTGGGTTTGAAAACAGGTAAATTTTACGAGTATGTATTCTCCATAATTCTATATGCAAACTGAACTTTCATTCTAATAAACACAAGATATAATGTATAAATAATATGAATGTGCAGCAATTTACAAATTAAATTTCATAGGATTAAGAAAGGAAATGAACTGAGGTAAATTCAAAGATTGAGCAAAGCACTGGTTCCCAAATGGTGGTCTGCAAATCCTCTGGAGTTGAGAAAATGTTTGAGACAGACTGTTGAACAAAACATGCAAAATTGTGGACTTTTTGTGTACTAATATCACTTGAAACTCCGTAACCTTTAGTCCGCAAACAAACTATACTGACCAAGGGACCACCGCTTGTTGGCAAAGTTAGTACCAACTTTTGCGGATAGAGGGTGTCGCATGGTCAGTGCAACGGATTCCCGGGGGCCATTTAATCTAGACCAGAGCAGCTATTTCCTTGAAATAGATCCTTAATTATCCTCATGAGGCTGAGTGGACCCCATTCCAGACCCACTACTTCACAGAAAATCTGTTGCGCCAAAATCGAACCCGGGACCTCTTGATCTGTAGCCAGGAACTCTGACCGCTTGACCACAGAGGCAGTCTATATCACTTGAAATTGGATATTAAAGTAATATATGGAGATACTGTTCCACTGATCTGTTTAGGAAAGACCTGCACCATCCCTCCCTCCCCATTTGCATGATTTTACTCTCCTTATATTCTAGAAGGGAAAGTATTTGTGAAACACAATATAAAAGTTAGGCTGCATGGGGATGGAACAGTTAAAGGGAGCGTCTAAAATGTGAGGCAGACATATGAAGGAGAAATTCTGCCGGAAAACATTTTAGGAAAAGGATTTTTGAAGGGTCTCACAAAGGAACAGGTTTGGGAAACTTTGGTCTGAAGGAAAACAAATTACCACTGTTAACACTGACCTGCCTTTTACTGAAGAATGATACTAATTACCACTTGAGCTTCTGACACTGGCACATTAACACTTGACATTCAGAAGCTAAACCAAAAGTACTACATATGAAGCAATATGTTAATGGACAAATCATTTGAAGGTGTTACATTTTTACTGGTAAGTACAACCAAAATGACTTTACAAAAAGCCTAAATATGACATGAGAACACTTAAAGTGATGTAATGAAACACTGCAATTCAATTACTTACCTTAATGGCAGTCTGCATAAGTACTGTGGTGGCATAGTTAACTCCCTTTGTACCCAGGTGCAGCACTGTATGGTAACCCTGCTCCTTTGCTTTTGCTATATACTCATCAATTTCCTGCCAACAGGACAAGTAAAAGCATGTCACAAATGACCTGTACTAGCAAAAGATCAGCTATGTCACTATGCAATGCATATAATTATTCTTATTTGACAATACAGATAAATTTCTGTTTACACTGTTCAATTATGATTTATATTACCCTTCTTTTCTATTTTATCTTCGACACATTCTGTATGCATCTGTGCTCCCCACTCCTCACCTACAGACCAAATGACAGATTTTGTTGAAAACTCATATGTATGAATGTACGAATACATCACATCATTGCGAATCATACAACTCTCTGTGCCATGTTCTATTTATTTATTTTTGGTTCATTTAATGATGTTCTCAGTAGCTCAGACCACATAACATTCAATGGTAGGATGATTAGTGAATAATTAATTTGAAATGATGAATGAGGAAGCACTCTTAACCTAATCTGAGGTACAGGTACCATAATGGCGTTTGTTTGGTCAGACCGAGGAAAACCATGAAAAACCTCAGCCAAGTTAGTCGGTCTTCGGACTGAGATCTGAACAACCCACTTGATGCCAACATTTGCTCTTGTACATTCTAAGGAAGATGGGGCACTAGCACCACTTAATGTAGGGCCCTGAAATGTGTGACAACAAATCTTTACAAAATATGAAACTTCCATTAAAATACATATTTTTGTAGAATACAAACATCATGATGGCTACACTAAATGTATAATTACCATTCTATCTGATAATGACAATGAATGAAGTACTGTAGCTAGACATATGAAATTTGATACACCGTACCTAAAAATGTAATATGAGTTATTCTGCATTTGGACACATTCAAATTTACAATCACAGTGATGGTATGAGGTTATACTTGGCAATTTTAAAGTAGTGGAAATCTGCACTGCTGGACCAGTAGCTTATAAAATTATTCATCTAATTCCTGCTCTGGACTGACTCAAATCTAGGAATAACTTCCCGCCATTCTTAACACACAAGTATTTTACCTGCAAGGGACGTCTAGCCCACACTACACCTAAAACCTTGGGAGGATTGTGGTGATGAATAGGATAATCCTGATGATGAAAAACAGAACAAAATAGTCATGCCTTCAATCAAAACTTGCAATCCTAGCACTCCCATGTGTCATTGTGTGCCTTAAAATGTACAGGCATAGGGATTGGTATTTTGTAAATGAGCTTCTATACCTGCCATGGTGATACAGATATATTCAAGAGTCCATTACTAATTACTTCCTAAATGGCTCTCTACGTCACTTCAAGTATAAAATGCAAGTTCACCTGTTCACGACGACTGAGCATGGGATGAACAAACTTCCTGTACAAGATGCTGGAGCCCTTGGTAGCTGGGGAAAGAAGCCAAAGCACCAGGATTATCTTGATCTCATAATAAAATGGAAACCTGTAACAAAATATTGGAGCAGCCAATTTAATTTCTGAAAGAGTAGGTTATAACACAAAATCAAAATGAAAATTCAGAAGCACTAGGTAAATGTTACGTCAATTTAAACAGCACCAATCACAAATCTCCTGTCCCCTTCTGAAACTCATTTTTAACAATGAATCAATTTGGGCAAAACTAGTAAAATGACCCCCTATACAATTCCCATCAGTTGCAATGCAGAATACTGGTAACAGTTTATCCATGACATCATAAATTTTTACATATTAATGTGACACACACAGTGCACTGATCATGCAGAAGCAGAGGCAATAAATTCCTTTACATTTTACCTAACAAGATAATGATAATCTCTGTTATATTAAAAACTGTAATGTTCGGCTGTGTTGTGAGTATGAACATTATCACAAAGGTTATATTAAGTTCTTACCATGATATTTCACAGTATTTATTTGAGGGATGAATCAAGAAAGTCCATAAAAAAGTATAGGTATTCCTGTAACAGACCTTGGAGGTCCATAGGGTTGTGAGATGTTGAGGTTCCCACATTTTCTAAACAATCGGCTCATAAATGGCGGTAAGGTTCTCAGCCCTACGTGCCAGCCACCCTTTACCCCCAAGAACATTCAAAGAATATTCCTGGTACTCATTTCTGTTAGAGACTGAGTCGACTCCAGGGCCAGAGTGCGGCTGGAAGGGTTAGGTAAAGTAAAAAAGTTCAATGACCTTATTGGGATTTGATCCCATGACCTTCCGACTTGTAGCACAGTGCCTCAACCAACTACGCTACCATGTTCCCCCCAAGAAAGTCCATAGGTTCACAAAAAAATGAATGCAGTAAAGCAGTCTCAAACTTTTTTCATACTTTTTTGCAATTATAACCTGAAGTTTTAGAACAACATACTTTTTCATTATGATGGCCTATTCTCAACAGCATATTAATTCCTTAACTGCTTAGGGCATTCACAACTATCTTCATTTTATGTCTTTCATACCATCTCTGAATAATCTAATGAGACTGGCCAATCTGTCTCTCCAGAGACACAATTACAATTCACAACACTTTGTATGTGATCATTAAATGTAATTAACAATCAAGTTCCTTCCGTCAAATGTGACACTTTTTTAAGTTTTCCACCTCGTCAGCACCTGCCTTACATGTTTCGGCTCACCACGGAGCCATCATCAGAGGCATTTATAGTAGAAAAAGAAATCACCAACACACAAAACTTCACTTTGTCCAAGATAGCCACGTTCCAGTTAATTAAAATAATTACAAATAGTTAAAATTACCCAGAATGTCGGTTCACTAAAAGTTTTTCACACACCACAGTAGCTTCCTTATTTGATTCGTCGTTAATTCTGTAAAATTATGTTTCGTTATTTGAAGTAAGAATTCTTAAAATCCCTAGAATTCTTTCCCGCTTGGCCCAATCTTTTTGCTTCGTGATGTTGTTGACGTGTGTTGTCTGTAAATAAAAAGTTGTGGTTTTATTTAGATTGTATTATATAAGTTTTTATGTGTATATACTTTTAAGGTTCACTAACCTTACCTGTCGGTAGTTGATGTTGCTTGTCTGTGTGTTGTGATGCTTGTGTGCTTAAGGAGTGCTGTGTCGTGTGGTTTATGTATCCTGTGTTTGTGACGTCAGTGTGGGGGTGTACGAATCCTGTATTATGAGTTCGAAGAGGTTTTTTTGATTGTTGGTTTCTTTTATCTGTCTTTGTTCTTCTATTAATTTTTTGTGTTTGTTATGATAATATATTTGGAAATCTTCCTTTACATTCATTAGATTGCCCTTCTTAGCTGTTTCGAGGATTTCCATGATTGTGCTGACGAGGTGGAAAACTTAAAAAAGTGTCACATTTGACGGAAGGAACTTGATTGTTAATTGGTTAGTGTGACGGACCAGAATGAAAGACCTTAAAATTAAATGTAATATCTGTGCACATTCTTGAAATGATCCATTCATGATATTAACACTGACCAGAATTCATTCAGTTTTCATGCAAAAACAAACATTTCATATTCTACTGAAAGTGACCTGACTCAAACCTTTAGTAACAACAGACAGTGAAACATCAACAGATTATTTTATTCTATAACCTTTGTAATTTAGCTCCTTCTTTGTGGAGTGCTCAGTGAGAGAGTTACACTGAAGAGAAGGAATGCTGTATTGAGAAGAAACTTGGCTGAACTCCAAAAGAAACTAAGGGTAAAATTTCCTGGTTCAGAGTGCCTTACTGCAGATGATATAAAAATAGTTACTGAAGTCAGACATTTAAATGCACAGGGAGAAATTCACAAGTAGAGCTAAAGTCATCTTTTAGACAGTCAAATAAGAACTTACCAGAAGCTGAGGAACATGTCCGTAAAAGTTTCTGCACATGTGAAAAGTGCAAATACTATCCAGTACATCATCCATTTTACCTGTAAATAAGACAGGACTGAATAAATCTAACTGGAATATTATATATGTAGAGAGATACTAAGAGACTGCTAAACATATTATGGATTACCCATTGTATTTCATTCCTGTGTAAGGTTTTAACAGGGGGCATGCGGTAGCATAGTTGGTTGAGGCACTATGCTACAAGTCGGGAGGTCGCGGGTTCAAGTCCCGATGAGGTCACTGGATTTTTGGCCATGCCATAGCTCAAGTGGTTAGATGCTGGCTTCCCACCGCGGCGTCCCGGGTTCGATCCCGGGTCTGGTCAAGTGGTATTTGTGGTGGACAAAGTGACGCTAGGGCAGGTTTTCTCCGAGTACTTCGGTTTCCCCTGCCAATCTTCATTCCACCAATTGCTCGACAATCACCCTCACCTATCATCTGGGACTGGTACAATATGCCAGAAGTGGCCGCAGTACAAGGGACTTAGTCCCGCCCCACTAGCAGTACAAAAAGGTTTCAACAAATAATAAAACTAAAACTTAAATAAAAAAAATCATGCCACACAGTGTGTTCAGTGCCAAGGATATTTCTTTGATTTGTGGTGGTCTGCATATTTGTAATGCAAGTAGGGAACAATAAGTGAAGTTCACTTGAAGAACTGAGAAAGTATAAATATCAGTATACATGGACAGTGGGTAAGGATTACTGTAAACATTCATTTGTAATTAGCAAACAAATTTAAATGCTTGGTGGTGATACTTCAAAACTTGTAGCAACAAAAATCTAATTTGTTTTCATGTCTCACCCTCCTTCACCATTTGTACAAAAAGCTCTGTGGCTCTCTAGAAGTTTGTGACAAATGCTGATTCATTATGTGATTATCATGTTCAATACTGTCCATTGTCTCAGGTATATTTAATATATACAAGGGCTATTCCGACTGTAACTTCTGGTGAGCTGTTAGCAACACAACCTACCAGTGTATATCCTTTTGTCTCAGGCCCACTGAAACATTCTGTAATGTGTATGTCCATGAACACTGTCTGTAAATTAAAGGATAACTGGATACATTATTAACTTCAGCTTTCAAAAATGGAGATCAATGAGTTGAATGGTATGATATATTCTACATAGTTCTGCATACAAGCTAATGACACAAAATATTCATGATCAAAATATCCTCAAACCATTCATTCATTCATTCATTTTATTTATTTTCCATATATCCGTACAGTATATAACCAGGATGTGGAAATGGTCCTTAAAACACATATCAAAATAATCTTTAAAATACATATACAAAATTGTATGAGTCCATTATTTGCAACAATAGGTTGACATCAATTTTGCAGGTTGCAGATAGGCAAGCTTATTAAATTATAAAATTGCATATAATAATAATAAATAAAATTCAATTAAAACATGAGTTAAATAACTTACTATAAGAACACAGTCACAATTTCATATAATCACTTAAATTACCAATTAGGTGTCCTCCAGCATCACACATTTATAACCAGTTCTATGTTAAATGTTCATATAAGTTAGAGAGGTGTAACAGCCTCTTCAATACATGTTTAAAATTGTACCATCAACAGCCATCTTTGTTATGATTATCAATTAATAACAAACAAATCTGGGTTATTAAAATTTGATTCTAAATTTGTAGATCACATTAGTAAGGTTAAATAAAATATGAGCCATAATAATTTTAGATAAGACAACTGCATATATAAATTGAAAATATATTACAAATAATTTCATAGAGTAAAAAGAGTGACAAAATCAAAATCTCTTCAGGTGTTGCTTTAAAGATTAACAGATCAGAAGCCAACATTTTTATTGCTTGAGGTCGATGATTAAAGGCTTTAATGCCTGCTACATATGCACCTTTACTGTATTTTGATAGGTTGACAGTAGGTAAGTAAAGTTTATTTAGGGATCTAGTTTTATATTTGTGAATCTCATTAACAGAATTTAAAAGATGTTTATTATTAATTGTAAATAAAATTAATGAATACATGAACTGAGAATAAAACGTCATTATCTCCAGGTTCTTGAATAAATCCCTACAAGACTCACTTGGACCAGAATTCGTAATAATTCTAATAGCCCTCTTTTGCAGTATAAAAACATTGTTAGCGCAAGAACAGCCTCCCCCAAAAATTATACCATAGCTCAAGATAGAATGAATGTGGGAAAAATAAATTAATGTATCTGGAGGGATAAAGTAGTATTTTATATTTCCCAATGCATAACATGCACTGGAAATTTTATTGATAACTTAATCAATATGCTGTTTCCATGTGAGAGTATCATCAATGATTAAGTCTAAAAATTTTGTATCCATCACATTGGTTAAATTAGTCAGATCATAAGTAATTTGTGTGGTAATATTATAATGATTCATGGAATGAAATTCAACATATTGAGATTTATTAAAATTCAAAGTGAGCAAATCAGCATTAAACCATGAATTAATATCTTTAAAAGTTTTATTACAGTTCATACCAAAGTCTAATTTGTTCGTGCCAGTTACTATAATACTGGTGTTATCTGCAAATAATACCATGTTATTATTTTTATTAATTATTTTTGGTAAGTCATTTATATAAAACAGAAAAAGCAGTGGGCCAAGGATCAAGCCTTGAGGAACACCGCATCTGATTAATTCCCAATCAGAAGAGTTGCTACAATCAATTCTGTTCCCTATTACAACTCTTCGATATCTACCTGACAAGCAAGATTCAATGAGTGATTTAAATTTCTCATCTATTCCATAGAATATTAATTTTTCCAATGTTCTGTGATTAACACAAACAAATGCTTTCTGTAAATCACAGGAAATGCCTCCCACCAATAGTTTATTATTCATCACAAATAAGATGCTATCAATCAATGAAAAAGCCGCTTTCTCAGTTGAAGAAAGTGATCTAAAACCATACTGTTCTTGAACCAATAAATCATTTGTTTCGATATGTGTAATAAGTCAAGCATACATAAGTTTTTCAATTATTTTAGAAAAAGAAGTTAGCAGGGATATATGCCTATAGTTAGATACATCACGAGTTTTCCCTTTTTTAAATAGTGGTCTGACTACAGCAAATTTCAATCTATCAGGGAAGACACCAGTGTTAAGTATTGCATTACAAATATGAGTAAATGGGGAAATTATAAATGGAAGGCTTAGCTTTAATATTTTATTAGAGATTTCATCGTATCCACTCGAATTTTTAGTCTTTAGTGTCTTAATAAATTTTGCGATTTCCTGAGTAGAGGCATACTGCCATTTCATCTAGGTAAAAGGTCCGTTAAATGAATCTACTAAGTAATCGGTTGGAGTAGATAGTTTCAGAATTGGATATATATTATTTGGAATAATAGAATCAGCTATAGATGAAGCCTATTGTAACAAATCTGTCCAGAAAATGGCAGAAACACATGGCTGTATAATTAAAGTGCACTGTCACAGACTTATATTAAGTCTAACCTTGGCAAGTGCAACATCATCATCTTGAACTGAACCTAATGAGGAACTTCAATGCAATGCTGTCTGTCTGTCTGTCTAACTAGGAAGGGTCTTGGACGGTTGAGCTGACCAGAGCAGGATGCTGCGCTGATTGATCTCTCTGTGTTGCCTTCATTTAAAGATTAGTGGGAATTTCATTCAGCATGTTCAAGCATGAGTGACCAAAATCCCATTTGCAACCCACGAGATCATCTCTCATGGCGATGATAAAAAAATGTGCAGATAATGAAACTCCCAACATGAAATCCGCGAATTCAGAATAGCCAGCCTACTATGTCCATATCCTTACCCCTCCATACAAATAATGTCAGACTCAAATTCATAAAAGGCAATGATATGAACTGGAAACAAGATGTTGGTACTGGACCAGTTACACTTACAACTTTATATAATGAGAGTCAAAATAGCTGTCATAAAATAAATCGGTCAAGAATCTTTTTACCAGCAAATTGGACTTAAATTTGAGGAAGAAACTAATGAAATGCTACATTTGGAGCATAGCTCTGTATGGGGCTGAAACATGGACACTTAGGGCAGTAGATCAGAAACATCTGGAAAGTTTTGAAATGTGGTGTTGGAGAAGGATGGAGAAGATCAGTTGGACTGATTATGTGAGAAATGAAGAAGTGTTAATTAGAGTCAGTGAGCAGAGGAATATCCTACACGAAATAAGAAAACAGAAGGCTAATTGGATTGGTCATGTTTTACGCAGAAACTGCCTTCTAAAAGAAATTATTGAAGGAAAGATAGATGGGCGGATAGAAGTGACAAGAAGACGAGGAAGAAGACATAAGAAGATGCTGGATGACCTTGGGGACAGAAGAGGATACTGTAATTTGAAGGAGAAAGCTCTAGATCGCATTAAGTGGAGGAACTGTTTTGGAAGAGACTGTGGACCTGTCGTCTGACAGATTACTGATGATGATGATTTAATGTACTGAGGAGTCTGAGAAAAACCATGAAGGCATGTCACGACAGCCAGTATTGAAGCTGAGATTAGAGCCGGATAACTCTAGGATGTGAAGTGGGCGTGTGACCATTATATCCAGACGCTCAGTCGGTTAAATTTCTGCTGGCCCTCACCAGCACAGTAATTCTTTGTTTCGAGTCTCGGTCGTAACTACTACAACGAACACAAATTTAGCAAGACAGAGGACGGAATCCATCTCGAATAGAGTATAAAGAAAGGGCAAGCCAATATGTGCTTTAAAACAAACGGCGTACGCTTCCAATAACGCGTAATTTTATTAGACCTTCCCCATCTGTACAGACACAGAAAAAAAAGAATTGACCGTTTGACGAAGGAGATTTAAATGTCCAGCAAATCCTGCGGTATGGACTTCTTACTTGCTTACTCATGAAGCTGAGCCCTTCTTGAGGAGCTGCCAATTCTGCACCTACTCAAGAATTTTCCAGCATTTTATGGAACCCGAAGGTTTATTACCGTGTTCACAAGAGCCCTCCAATGGTCCCTATCCTGGGATATTCGAAACGTCATATTTTCGAAATATTTTGAGAATTTCCATTCTTCGAGCAAATTTAAAACAATTTAATTTTCTGAAAACACTGATCTGTTCATTTCATTATCTTTCCACAACTTTCTTTGACATCTCGGCAACCCCCAAAGGGATCGCGACCCACATTTTGAGAAACTATAACTTCGATGAACACATAAGTGGTTGCTACGCATGCATGAAAGCACACTGCCGATACTAAAGTAGTCACACGTAAGGTAACATGCCTAGTTTGAAGCCACGCATTCTGCTCTGTTCTCAGGCTATCAGTCCTCATCACTGCAACGTAATACTCCTGTCTCACCAAGACAACAGGATGAGGCAGATAAAGTTCCCTTTGTCCTCAGCTTCTAGATTCGCGCAAACCCTTTCACACGACAAAGGAGTGGTCACCAAAGCCCCGGCAATCTATTTCTGCAACACTCATCTCGTTAGAGCTCCTGCAAACGCATACTTTCCTTCCACCACTAACTGCAGGGTACTGGGTCTTTCTGGCGTAGCGGGCAATTACTCCTCTAATCATGAAATTCGCCGACATGTAACTCAGAATTTAACATCGCCACTGGACCCTACCGTGAGAAACTTCAATCTAATTCACAACTTCTCAATCAATTTATCTTAGCATTGAGCTGGGATAGAGAAGTCGGTATAGCGATTAGTTACTGGCTGGACGACCGAGGGGTCGGAGTTCGAGTCCTTGGTGGGATCAAGAATGTTCACTTCCCCGTGTCGTCCAGACCGGCTCTGGGGACCACCCAATCTCCTATCCAATGAGTACCGTGGGTTCTTTCCCCTGGGGTAAAGCAGCAGAGGCGTGAAGCCGATCATTCACCTCCAACTAATGCCAAGGTCAAGAAGATGTGGGTCTATACATCCACTCCCTTATACGCCTTCATGGCGTAGTGCTTACTTAGTTAATTACAGAGACAACTTTACTTTTTTCTCTTTTAATATTATCCATCCATTTATGTTTAGGTTTCCCGAACTATCTCCATCCATGAGGTCTTCCGACCAAAACTGTGTTACGTACTTCTGGTTCCTCCATACGTGACACATACCTGGCTCATTCCATTCCGTTTGAATTAATTACCATGACAACACAAGCCGAAGAGGAAAACGTGAAGCACTTGCCAACAGGAGCAACGCACCTTCAACTTTTCCATTGTTCAGACCGGCTCTGGGGCCAACCCAGCCTCCTACCCAAAGGTATCAAAGCTATTTACCCCGAGATACAGCGGCCGGGGCGTGAGGCTAACAACTCATTTCCATCTAGTGCTGAGATAAGCGAACGTTTATATGAGATAACTCCACTCTGCCATACTTTTTTATGGCGTGGCGCTTAATTAAACACAAGGACAATTTCGTCGTTTACATTTTTCTGTTGTCCTGTTAAAGATTATTTCTTAGGTCAAAATATTCTTCCCAACATCTTGTCCTCTAATTGTGTTCTTCTCTCAGTACAAAAGACTACACCTGCATGTTAGCAAACCTTTAGGATCCTTTAAGGCAAACCCGCAGTTTGCAACCTTCCAAGGGCTTACGTTGATACGTTTCTTACAGCCGTCACCTTTACTTTGTAAGGGGCCAGGAGATACGATCGTAGAAGAGTCAGTAAAAGGGGCCGAATGTCGTCAGACTCTGACTTGTGTTAATGGTGGCGGAAAACTAAGCGGAGAGGTACGCTTGTTACCTAACGCATACTTGATGATCATTTAATGCTGATACAAATCTATTGTTGACAGAATTAATCACCAGGAAAAATGGCTTACGCGGTTTGAATTATTATTTCCTTGTGTCTCGTTAAATTTAAATAAACATGGTTGAGATTGCTGTAAATATTTTCATTAAATTCGTCAGGTGACAACATCATACAATTATTTCGCAAGAAATTTGGCACACATATTTGAACGTCTCCTAAAACAAACGTTAAACGACATGGAACAAACAAAATTCGCTCTATAACGTTTAGTGCTTAGTATCCATTAAGTATAAGTGAAGTTATTCCTGTGCTTAATTAATTCAGCACCATGCCATGTAAATGTATGGGGGAGTGGGGGTATAGCTCCATCATTCTTAACCTCGACACTAAATGGAGGTGAGTGTTCAGCTGACCAGCTTCACGCCCCTGCCGCTTTAGCCCCGGTACCCACTGTACAGAAAGCTGGGTAGGCCCCAAGACGTTAAGGAAAAGTGAAAATATATATCTCCCCTGCCAGGAATCGAACCCAGATTCTTCGGTCATCCAGACCGTAGCCTAGTAGACTGAATTACAGCATTTATTTACAAGTATTTTTCAAATTAAATCCAGTAGGGAACTGTTCTGGACGAAGGAGCAGAGGCCGTTAAAATAATTACCATGGGCATTATCAAACAAACATTGTCAAGCTTTCACTTCTGTTGCATAGCTCGTTGCTGACTGCTGGTATGTCATCCATACAGCTCAGCCATATTCCCTAGCGGCGCCGCGAAGGGGTTTCATTTGAACAACTCATATTTGTAGTTTATTTGAGAACGCTGTCAATTGGGGCCATATAACGTCGATCGCCTGGGTGGTGAGAGACAATAATTCATTGGAAAGGATGTGGAAGGAGGTGATAGTGGCCTAATTTATGTTACTACCCTGGTCAATAAGATTGACCAATATCCAAGCGAAAGAAGAGAGTACACTCTTTACACTGAGCAGTCATTGTGATCGACCAGTGTCCGAGCGAAAGAAGAGAGTATACTCTTTACACTGAGCAGTCATTGTGATCGACCAGTGTCCGAGCGAAAGAAGAGAGTATACTCTTTACACTGAGCAGTCATTGTGATCGACCAGTGTCCGAGCGAAAGAAGAGAGTATACTCTTTACACTGAGCAGTCATTGTGATCGACCAGTGTCCGAGCGAAAGAAGAGAGTATACTCTTTACACTGAGCAGTCATTGTGATCGACCAGTGTCCGAGCGAAAGAAGAGAGTATACTCTTTACACTGAGCAGTCATTGTGATCGACCAGTGTCCGAGCGAAAGAAGAGAGTATACTCTTTACACTGAGCAGTCATTGTGATCGACCAGTGTCCGAGCGAAAGAAGAGAGTATACTCTTTACACTGAGCAGTCATTGTGATCGACCAGTGTCCGAGCGAAAGAAGAGAGTATACTCTTTACACTGAGCAGTCATTGTGATCGACCAGTGTCCGAGCGAAAGAAGAGAGTATACTCTTTACACTGAGCAGTCATTGTGATCGACCAGTGTCCGAGCGAAAGAAGAGAGTATACTCTTTACACTGAGCAGTCATTGTGATCGACCAGTGTCCGAGCGAAAGAAGAGAGTTTACTCTTTACACTGAGCATTCATTGTGATCGACCAGTGCCCGGACAACAGAAGACTGCACTTCTTAGACTGAGCGGTATCGTGATCGAGCAGTGTCCGGGCGACGGAAGACAGTGCACTCCTTAGACTGCGCAGTCATCGTGATCGACCATTGTTCGAGCGACAGAAGACAATGCACTCTTTAGGCTGCAAGGTCGTTGTGATCAACGAGTGTCTGAGCAACAGATAACGGTGCACTCTTTAGGCTGCGCCGCCTTGCTTCCCAAAAATAATGTCATTCTGTCTTCAAGATTGCTGATTGCTTTCATATACATTATTATCTAAATGTCGCCGTCATTCACACATTCCTTTCTTCCTATAACTACGCATAACTGAAACGTCTTATCAGATCTACTGCAATGGCCGATTTAGACTTTTTCAGTACTTCCCAAAATCCAATGACCTCATCGGGATTCGAACCCGATACCTTCCGGCTTGTAGCATAGTGCCTCAACCAACTACGCTACTGCGAGCCCCAGGGTCTATATACTGTACTTAAAAATGTATTTTACCAGTTTATTTATTTACTGATAATGCAACTATATGATTTTACTGATGTAGTACCACGTACATAAAAGTGAATAAATATAGAAATTCTACTTACGTATTCCTTCACATTTTTCGTCCTAACAGCTTTGTAGGAGGCATAAGCTGGGTACAGGGTTCCGAAGACGAGTCTGAAAAGTGGATACAACATGTAAATCATTCTTCTGGTAATGAGCATCAACAGTGTAAAACGATATTATCAAGATTGGTGGCCCATGTAACTTGTGGTTTGTGCCTCTTCACCAACGAAGTCAGTCAGGACCGAACCAGGATCTCCACTAACCACAACAGGTATAGCACCCCTCTTGCGTTCAGACACTGTATCGAAGTAATACCGAAGTATCCATGGTAGCTGAGTGCGTTCAGACAATGCAACACCCTTGGTATCCTAGGTTACTGCAGTCATTTCAGCGACACCTTCCACGTTGTTTCTCGTTATTTTCACGGAATATATAGAAACCTTGGTGATATTAAGACCCTGTCCTCATTCAGCTGCTCCATCACTGTAACACTGTAGCTGTTGTCATATAGCATAACCTTACGGCCGTGTTCTTTAATGCTGCTTTCATGCCACCTGTTGGACACACACAGTTCATGGCCCAAACTGCGATTACAATTTTCACAAATATCCTAGCATGTCATTGTCGTAACTTGCGTGGATGAGCGGACACTCATTAACTGCTCTATATTCCGAAATAAAATGTCAAGCTTGGCCCGAAATTACAGAAAAGTTTGCTGATTGTAATCACAAAAGACAGCTATTTTTCTGTTAGTATCTAAAGACACTCCAGTAATACTCTCACGACTGGTAAAATTACATTATACACATATAAATACCTAACAACCTAAGTGTATTATAAACATACCCGAAGGCATGCAGGCATAGATCATCTGTAGACTTAATTTCGCTGCATCATCTCTTTTACGCGCACCGCGCACTTGGATATTGGCTTATACATTATTTTTACACTCCACCCGTGTGAACAAATGATAATGACAGTGGCAGGACTTTAATAACACTAGTACACAACTGGTTCGCTCACAATACCTACTCTACAATGAGGAGTACAATTCAAAACATGGAAAAAAGCAAAAATGATAAACATAATCAACCATTTATCTGGTTTGCAGTTGTACTACATGAAATGTTTATTGCAATCTTGTCACTTAGCGGTCAGTAACTGACATAACTGCCGTTACATAACATAGCAGCTGACAGTGCGAGACCAAAATGACGGCTGACAAGCTAAATTTCTTTATAGCCTGAACTATACAATGCTCTCATAAACGGTATCCGCTTTAATTACGTCACCGTGGTTCAGTAGGTCCATCAGCTCCTCGTGAATGCATTATTGTAGTAACAGTAAGGCCGTCATTTTAATCACGCCTGTACATCTGCGGTGAGTGAATGATCAAAGTCGACTCTCCAGGCCGCTCCAGACGAACAATGGTGCTCGTGAAACTAGCGTCAAGATTATCAGTAACGTTGAAATATCCATTTTGAGCAGAATACAGTCATTAATTCTTGGAACTTTATGGGCCACATTTCCCGACCCACTCAGACCAGAATTTATAACATCCACAAATAGAGAAACTGAACAGTGTGGCATAAATGGAAGACTGTAGAAGTCACAGATACACAACTACGACAGCTCCATCGCTGTAAAATATGGTAATTCTAACATCTACTTTCACCTTCGATGACATTATTACAAGATCACGAATTATGTAATTAGTCAGAGCAAAACAACGAACCATTAGTTTCATAAAAGAAATGAAAATAGTTATATTATTGTGGCGTGGCGCCTAAAAGCCGGATTATATGACTCCATTGCTACGCAACGGCTACAACAAGAACTCGCACTTTAGTGGCAACGAATACATTGGCAGGCCGCTACCTAGGAAACTGCCTTAGCAACAAAGACAGAATTTTTGAGTTCCCACAGCAACGGATACGCTAGCCAACGGTGTGTCGAAGACAGAGAGAAACCTTGGACAAGGTGTTCTCTCGGCAGTACGTGAAGATCTACGTTAAGAGGGTAGATTGCGACAGTCAGATCAGTTGATCAGACACGATGAGTTGTCAGGTCGCATCACACGGAAGAAGTTGTCAGAGTGATTGGAATTTTATTCGTGGACGACTTGTCCAATAAAACAGCTTCGTCTAAGCCGCAACCCAATTATCTGCCACGGAACCCCGGACACGTGACATTATTTTCCAGTATCAGAGTTACTATAAAGAACGCGGCGAAAGAGGGAACAACGCAATAGGTAACACTAACATAAGCTTGACGGGCTCATTATCTCAATGTCCTTTGCGACACGTTCACAACAGACCACTGCGAGTATGTGAATTTAATTATAAGCCATACCACAATATTTTATGACCTGTGGCAGGGGACAGCAGAACTGAACAAACACATCGATACAGTGCACGTATACATGTACGCAGTAGGCCTGAGCCGCGCATGAGTGACATCAGAGTATCAAGACACTGGAAATCCATCGATGTTCTGAATTCCGACTTCACCAGCTGCCACCGCTTTTACAAACGCGACAGCAATTCCTGAAAAAGACTACCGCATGCAACCGCCAAAACCAATATTATTCATGTAGTTCGCTTTTATGACGGGCAACGAAGTAGCAGCCAATCAATAGTTGGCAAGAAACGTTGCAAGCAGCAGAAAAAGTGTGTTCGCAGAAAAAAAGTGAGACACAGGAGAAGTGATGTTTCTGTCAGGTCTCTACGTTTTCCACCAAACCTCGACTCCAGCTGTGGAAATCACAAGCACTGTTCTCTTCTTCATGATCTCAACAACACTAGCGCCAAAAGAACTGGCATATATTGTTTTCTTGACATTACTGACATGGACTGTATGGAAAAGAAATAACAAAACTCCTTTCCAAAATTCCCAATCGCTCTGAGTGTATTCTTCGTATGTTCAGAATCCGGTTGTGTCACGTTCAAACTGATGCCCTTGTCTTAATGTCTATAACACGAAGTGTTTGGTGCATCACTAGCAGGCCGACAAATGACACGGGAAACGAATTCTGTTATCACACTACACAACCGGGCGTCATGCAGCGGTATGGCACGGTGCCCTGCCATCGCCCGGCCAAGGGTTATATTTAGGCCCTATCCTGTTGCTAGCTACGGTGCAACGAGCCCCACCTAACGGACGGGATCTCATCAACGTTAAAATAGTAAAATAACGCCATGACCCCCCCATTCCCTTCCCCAGTTGGCGCAGCACATTTCCACTCTAATTACTGAACAACAAATAACATCTCCATGGAGTTCTTCCTGAATCTCAATACAGAACGCACAATGTGGTAAGCATGCCCAACAGAGTTCAAGACAAGCATAAACATCAAAGTAAAATTATTCGGGTATTCCACCTGAAGAGTTTCTGTTAACTATTTTATGAATGCTCCCAAAAAATGTCTGTCTCCTCAAATTGCAATTAATCTGTTCATCCCTGGACTAACTACAAATGGAAAAAGAAATTGCAGCTTTATGCAGAGTTTATCTAGATTTGTTTCTTGGTTTCTGATGATGCAAACTTGACTCCACGTGTTATACTTTATTAAAGAGAAGGATGTCTGTAATAAACGACACAGAAAAACCAGGAAGAAAAGGCTCTTGGCCTGTTTTAAAGCACTGATCCAAAATGACTGAGAAGAATCGCAAAAACCACATTCAAGGTTGTCAATGTGACTCACTGAGATTCGAACCTGGAACCATTAATCTCCATACGAATCATTGCCACATTCAACATTTACCTACTGCACACAGAATTTTCAAGTAAAATGCAGTACTCTACAAAAATTAAACACACAAAAAAAAATAATAATTTTAACAGTCATTTCTGCCTATCAACAAGAAAAAACGCTAACTTTTTCAAACCACATTCCAAAAGACAGTAATCTTCAGAACACCTAACTTTCTTCCTTTAGATTTCCACTGATCTGTTTCAAAGACAACAGCCTGCAATAAGCCTCTCTTTTAACAGAAGGAAGTAGGAGTGCTTCAGAAAACAAGTTAAAAAACATAACATGCTTGCATGTCTCCTCAACTATGAAAGTCAGCTGTGCAGAGGAAGAAAACAGTTATGAGCACTAACAAACAATAAATCATGAAGTTTCCTTTGGTTTGGAGAACCTTAAAAAATAACAACTGAATTGATGTGTCCTACAGCTGATCAGTCTCACTCAAATTATGCACAGATGTATATTTGAATATACTGATATTACAAATAACTGTTGCTTCCTTCGAAAAAGTTGTTTCTATCAAAACAAATATTCCCATTAGCAGAAATCGCTATTCTTGATAAATCGTTTACACAGTTTTAAGAGTTTCAGAATATTCTCACATGTTTTTACTTAAATTACTTTCACACTTCTTATATACTACAGCTCAAACAACAAAGGATAACAGTGGGATAAATTTTCAGAACTACGAGTTCAGAAGTTTCGTCAAGTTTGAGCTATTTTCTCTTTAATCCTGCACAGTTATGATGTGCATCTCTGAACTGTTTTAAAATAAGCACGTATTTTCTGAAAGAAGAAATAACCAAACTGCATCAAAATCACCTAACGAACCTAAAGCCTGAACCAAACAGATTACTTACGATTTAACATGTTGTTACTAGGCTCAACTAAACATTCTAGTCCATAAGATTTAAAGTCAATTGTGTTCAATTCTTTATTTCTGAAGGACAATTATAAATCAAGTAAAAGTAAGTAAAAAAGTAAATGCATAAACAAAACAAACATATATACACGAAGAAATGGCAAAAATCATAACAACAATGATAATATGGCAATTACTGGACAAATTTCGAAAATAATTGCGAACATAATGAAGAAACTGTTGTTGCGTTAAAATCACGAAGTTGGCCATTTCCAAAAGGAAATAATATTTATAACTGTTGCAAGAAAGCGGTAACATAAATTAACATACGATCACTATCATATTTGGCAAAAATGAGGTAATGGGATTTCAGCCTTGAAAATCAATATGAATCAGCTGTCACTGATTTTCCATGTATGGAAGAATCTAAGGCCTTGAAAGCATTCTAGGTTTACCTATATTGTTACAAATATCATAATATGCGAACACAATACGCCAGATTCCTAAAAATTTATCCAAAGAACTTCAACAACCAGAAATGGATTGTCTCATTGTACCTGGAGCCAAAATTAGATCCTTAACCGCCGTGTTTCTATTATTATTTAATTTATAAAGATTTTATAAATGCAGACGTGAAAATTACTTACATTACTAAGCGTGATATAATAGAAGATATCATAATTACAGAACTCAACGCTCTCACACACACATACAGCAATAAAACAGTTCATATATCGCACAACCAAGCACACTAAACAAACTGCACATCAACCATATTGAATCGAGGTGTGACGTAGCGATGTTTTCGTCACGTGGTGAAGATCTACTTTCTGTGCGGCGCAGAGATACGCAAGGTTCATCGTCTGATTGATGGCGGTCTCTGGCGGAGCAATGGAAAGTGTTTTCTCGGAAGTATCAATGCGCGGATAGGGAACAGTGCTGTGGTGTTTGAGTCGATGGTGGTGAAAAGTTTGACGTTTGTGATGTTTTTGAATTGAAAATGTGTACCTAGAGGATATAATGGCTTATAAGTATCGAGAAGAAATAGTGGGTAAACGTTTTCTGTCGGTTAGTAGATTTACCAAGTTGAAATTAGGAAAAATCGGCGAGTGGGGCTGGAGGGCGGGAGTAATACGTGCTACAAGTCACAAGGACAGCTCTCATCCAGATCTGCAGGTACAGTTTCTGTAATTCTCAGCAGAAAAATAATTGTGTTCAGCATGCAGAGTCAGTATGAATGTCTCCATTTAGTTAATACTGTTCTGTTTTACGTCACTGCCGTTAGGTGTAATGTTGCGTATATTTAAACATGACGCAAGGCGCCTTGGTTCAAATGTTTATTACATGATTGTGTACGCAACACGGAAACCGATGCGTGATACATTGCATATATTGCCTTCTTTGACTTATGGGAGTGTTATATCTGCTGTGTGTTAATAATTTGCTCTTGTGATGAAAAGTTGACATTTATAACGTAAAATATTTTATAATCTTGCTTTAATGCGTGTCGATCTCAGTAACGTACATAATTGTGTACAGCACCTCATTTGAACCGTTTTAGACTGTCATATTGAAATTGTGGACCATAAAATATGATGTAACGAAACGCAGCATGGTGTATTCATGGCAGAAAAGGGGGCGAGGCCTTCACCCAGCGTACACAGCCCAGATGTACATCAGGACACCTGTCTGGATGGCCAGAAATTAGATCGCCACTCATTTGACTTGATCGCCGAAAAATGTCAGAAAAAGTCGTCACATTTAATATTTGTTGGTAATATTTTGAAAGCGAAATGATATCATGTATCTTCAAAGAAGCTCATAATGTACGAATGAGATACGTCGGTAATTTTAGATTCACGCTAAACTGATGCAGGCATAAATTGAAAAGATTTGAAGCTCAGAATTCATGAACACAAGAATGAGTGATCCAAATTTGACTTAGACGCAGGGACAACTTCCAGCTTTATCTTTACTCAACTCTGTTCCGTGTATCTGGGTAAAAGTTAATTCTTAATTGGAAAAGTAGAAGGTACGTGTGTTTAATGTTAAACATTGAAACGAGAGCAAGTAATACACGGAATACGAATAATATTTTGGAGTTGAGAAAGGGTCATGGTAGGTTTTTGGCAGAAGGTAGAAGGTGCCTCTTATTGCTTTGTCGATCAATTGATAGGTAAGTATTCGACTTGACCTCACAGTTCAAACCAGAACTTAACAGCGTGAAACTGGTGTCAGTTCTTCCACACCTCATAATAGTTATGTCGCTGTGATTCGCTTTACCGGAATTAAGTATTGGCGTTTCTTCCATTCCAACTGCAGCAGATACAATCGTGACTTGACTGTCATAACCTCTGTTATGGAAACAGGGTGCACCATGTGGAGGTGGTATGGCCACTAAGGTGGATGAGGCCTTGACGCATCTGATCGGCTAAACCTTCGCTGCTCTGCTATTTGCAGTGCTTCATAGTCATAGATACATGAAAGAATGCCCTCAAAATTTTCTGCCTGAAAACTTTTGTTTGGATTGCCCGGCAAAGAACAGCATTTATAAGTTGCACAGTTTCATTGCATGAAACTCATAGGTCTTGAACTCATGCTAACACTGTTATTTAGGTTATAATTGTTCTTGTCATTACAGTCTGCTCCTTGACATTTCCAGAACGATAGCCTCTGCAATAAGCCAATCTGTGATACGGCAGAAATACGATTGTGGTGGATTATAAATACTATACTTCTGTATGTTATTCGCAGATCATAGGCCTATGAGCCCTCACAAATTAAACTACATCTTAGGCTATTCCTGCTCCATGTATTTGAACCATTTTTTGTTCCCCGTTTGTAATTCCAGGGAAGCTTTAGAGTGTTCTTCATCCATTCTCTTTCTGTTAAATTCATTGCCCCCTGCAGTCAGTTACACTACTCGCCGTCGTCTTCTTTGATCAGACTGGACGGCAAGGTTTCTGTTTATGATAGATCGCCAAAAACTTCGTTAGAGCATGAAATGTTTTGCCTGTGGTTCTGCATGGGTGTGAAACTTTGTCTCTGACATTGAGGGAGGAACATAGACTGAGGATGGTTGAAAACAGGGTGTTGAGAATATTTGGACCGAAAAGAGATGAAGTGACAGGAAGTTGGAGAAAACTGCATAATGAGGTGCTTCGTAACTTGTACGCTTCTCCAAGTATAATTAGAATGATCAAGTCAAGGAGGATGAGATGGACAGGGCATGTAGCGCGAAAGGGGGAGAGGAAAAATGCATATAGGGTATTGATGGGATAACCGGAAGGAAGGTGACCACTGGGAAGACCAAGGCGTAGGTGGGTCTACAATATTAAAATGGATCTCAGAGAGATAGGATGGGGTGGCATGGATTTGATATATCTGGCTCAGTATAGGGACCGTTGGAGAGCTCTTGTGAACACGGTAATGAACCTTAGGGTGCCATAAATGCTGGTAAGTTCTTGAATGGCTGCACAATTGGCAGCTTCTCAAGAAGAGCTCAGCTCCATGAGTGAGTGAGTAGGTACATGTCCTAGGATGGATATCCAAGGGCTCCTACCTTATGCCAGTAGGGAGTTATGAAACTACAGAATTGGGCGAAGTCCGAAGAAAGAGACGAAAACTATTATTATATTAGTAATTCTGAAAACGAGTCCAGTCTTTCTCGCGTCTTTCGAATCATCCTAGGTATTCTCACGACATTCTTTTGACGTCTGATAATGTAATGTACTTCAGAAGACAAAAATACAGTTTAGTAAATAAATAAATAAATAATCATAATATTTCTTGCTGATCACAAAACAACACTGTAAACGTCGTAATGCATTAGCGCTGTTTCCCCAGGCTGAGAGATAACAGTACATAGTTAAATCATTGCATCATACACAGATTTGCCTTTTCAGAATGATGCAAAAATTCAAGAAACAGAAATGAACGAAAATATAAAATTTTTCGCAGTTGGATTCTTTGCGAATTTGTGTCACTCATTGCTTTCCTTACCAATTTATCTCAGATGCAAATCGACTTGATTTTTGTTTATGGCAGCTACAGAGCTACTGTTCGAGCAGAACTCCCGTGGAGATAACAGAGCCATAAATTCTGTTTTTGATGAAGCTAATTAAGACTTAAAGGAATATATTTTCTTTGTATAATGTTCCATACAGTATCGAGGAAGAAATCTTTCACCAGAAAACTGGAGCATTAATGATATGCATCTTTTGTTTCATGTAATAATTTTAGTGTGATGATTTTTTTTTGTATTATGTCTGTAATGTTCTTATTTTATACATTTGACAAGGCAGTCTTACATTTAGAGTGGACTAGTGCGGGCAAAAATGAAACCCCATCTACCCACCAACGTTTGCAGTAGACTTTCCCTACCAATTTAGTTCAAAATCGAACATAGTCTGAAGAGAAGGGATAAATTTGCTGACGGCGGATCAGCATGGCCTCCTCTTAACGCGTTCCTACATTACTGTCAAATAAAGCATGAGAAACATTAGCCTTAACAAAAATATACACCTGTACATGAAAGAAAGATAATGCAGAATATGAAACTTCTACGATTCTAGAACCTGTCCTTGCCAGGTCGCATTCGCTATTGCACCATGGTGTGACATTCTGTCTCCATTGATCCATATGATCTTTTTATTCTTAGCTGAGTTGTTCTAACCAGGCCTTTCTTGCCTCGGGAGAACTAAACTGGTGTGGCAAATTGGTATGGGATATATTAGCGGTGGAAAAGTAGCTGAAGGTCCTCCTTGCAAGAAAGCGTACGCTTACAATGCGCAATGCATTAGCTCATGCTTCTTGCCACCCTTCTGCAACTTCCGAGTCTCTATAATAGTCCCCCCCCATAAGGAGCGAACTGCGCAACGAGTAGCACAATAATATGTATCTTGAAGTGATTTAATTTAGCCCCATGGGCGTAGTAATCATTATTAATCAAGGGAGAAGAAAATATGCTTTGACGAAGAATGATAAAAATTCATAGACCAAAGGCAATAGGATGGATCTCAGTGGTTGAAAACCCCAAGCTAAGTAAATGGATTCAAGGGGATGTTCTGGGCGAAGAAGTAGAGGCCGTTAATAATATTCCCACTGATGGCTGAGACAGTCACTGTTTCCTTTTGCTCTGCCACGGCTGTTCTCTTGCACTGCGCTGTGTCGGCTGCAGGTAGATTCCACACGCAGCCACATGATCGCCTGCGCCGACAGTGGGTTTCATATGAACAACCGTCATAGTAGCCATTTCAGGAACAACAGAAAAAGTCGGTGTAAAGACACAAACAAACCTTCTTATATACGAGTGACCTTGACTGTGTTATCCTAGAAACGAAATCGTTTGTTGCTCGGTACACCATTCTTTGTTACCGAATACCGAACAACAATGAAATTCGTCCCACCGGTGAAGCAGGTTTCAACTGAATCGACTTTTCGCATTTGTACCCCTAGTGCGTATGCCGATATTTCCCTGAAGAAACCACCTCTGCCGTGTTATTTAGTGAGATTATCTCTGTAAACTACTGAAATTAAGCCGTTTCGAGAAAGTCAACGTTTTATGTTTGGGGGCCCATCTAAATGGTCACTATTTTTGGAGATGAAATGTTCATATTGTAACATGGATGGACACAGCTTTGCTAGGTAACTGACCGTTAAACACCTCGCGACCGAATTTACGCAAGGCAACAATGGGAGTGCGGCGTGACCGTTGCTATGCACTCGCTCTGTAAACTCGTTCCAACGGACCCGAGAAAGACTGCGCTGGCAACGGTCAGCAGCATATACGAAAGACAGACCCGTCCTCTCTTCAGAGAGGGCGTCCCATAAAGAAATAAGACCATAACTGTCAAACAGTAATAAATATCTGGGGGCTCGATACCAAGACTGACCGTCAGTCGCAATGTAACTTTGACTTTGAGTTCAGTTTGGTGTGTGTTTCAGAGTATTTGAGAGAGTTTGAGTGTGTTTAAGTAGCAGTAAGAGTGACAGCGACTGGAAGTTCGTAGAAGACCTGTGAAGATTTAAAGTGTGTTTTGAAGACCTTAATTATGTGCAATATTTGGAGTGATCTGAAGCGCTAGTGCCTGTGTTTTAACCGTGAATTATGAGGTATATGTAAATCAGCGATAGCGCTGCAATTTGAGTGTAATTAAAAGAGTATGTGACAAAGCTGCTAATAAATCCAATCATCCGAACCAGAACCCGTCATTTCGTCATGCGTACCATGTAACACGTGACAATATTCACCGAGCACTGAACTACGAGGGATAAACTCCTAGATGCCAGATTGATTGATCAGTAACTGTCAGATGACAGGTCCACAGTCTCTTCCAAAACAGTTCCTCCACTTAATGTGATCTTCTGTTTTTGGAAAGAGACTGTCCAGGAAAAGTGATAATGTGGTAGTTTTTCCATTTGCTTTCCACATCGCAGTACAACAGCCGTTCAAACCACTCTGGTCACGCCTGTTGCTATACGAACTTGAACCATCTCGAGCATCATTTGTTCTGTGCTTCAAGTCGCTGCTGATGACGCTGCTTCCGGCATCAGTTTTTAGTTTTTGGTGTCTCTCTTCGTCTGATGCCTACCCTTTTGACCTGTCCAGCAAGGGAGGCCCTGCCAGTAGCTACGCTACCGCTGGTATAGCTCTCGGGGTCCTTGGCATACTCAAACCCCCTCACCACGATAAGGTGGAGACACCAACGAGAGGGATAGATGCCAGATATAAGAATAAAATCCGTCCACCCGCTCAGGCGCTAGTGAGGCGCACATGCATACGTACGTATGCCTCGTACGTACCTCGGGGACGCCNATAAATCCAATCATCCGAACTAGAACCCGTCATTTCGTCATGCGTACCATCCAAGACGTTACAATATTCACCGAGCACTGAACTACGAGGGATAAACTCCTAGATGCCAGATATAAGAATAAAATCCGTCCACCCGCTCAGGTGCTAGTGAGGCGCACATGCATACGTACGTACCTCGGTAACGCCTTTTTTCGCCATCACAAAACTTCACATATATAGGCCTACTGCGCATAGAAGACAGTAATAAGAAATTCTGAGTGATCACCTACTTTTTTCATACGACACGGACCACATAGAAAACGACGCCTCCAACAGTTCTTCGTTGCAGCGAGAACATCTTTGCCGAGCTGTTACCTAGCAACCATGGAGATACACAAACACCCACAGACTCTCCTTTGATAGGACTCGGATCGCATAGATGACACGTCCGACAGTCGTCCTATTGTTGCGTGTGTTCGTTACCTCGGGGATGTGATACCGAGCCGTTTCCTAGAACCGAAACGGAGGATACACATAGGCCTTCAGACGCATAGACTGATGAGAGGGATTTATGAAGTTCGCCTTTGAGATGGGTTCATTTATGAAGTACGCCGTTGAGACGGGCTCATTTTGCCATGTTATAGATACCAAGTTTCATAGAGATTGGTTCAGGATTTCAAATATTGAGGGGGGGGTTACTCAAACACGCAGGCAGGATTGAGATCGCATAAGTTTACTTTAGGAAAGTAGGCTAAAAAGTGAAGTATTTGTAAGACGAAATGAATGTGCTTCAAACCAGCAGTAAGTGTATTAAAATCAAGCGTTTGTACATGGGTATTAATGCATTTCGGATTTGGACGAATGTTTACTGGACGATCACTCTTTACGCTCTGAAATACAATTGTTCTCATTGATAACGCCTTCGGAAGTTTCCTCTTCACTGTTACAACACTCTCACACCCCTAATCTCGGTGAAGTGTCTTCTGCTCTAGTCGAATACGAACATGCTTCTGCTCTAGTCGGATACGAACTCTACTGGTCTCTGGTCGAAGTTGAGCTGTTATATCCTGCACTCTGGTTGAATAGGGAACACCTTGTTGAAGGGTTAATTTCGCCCGCTGCTATGAAACGAATCTCTTCTTGCCGCGGGTATACATTTCGTTACAAATAACGGTGGAAACCCACTGTTAGACTTTCATCTCCCGGGGCAAAGATTTCCTAGGCATCGTTGCCTATGAATTGCTAGCCGTTGACTAGTGATGGACGTTCTTATAGTCAGGCTTTCAGGCAGCACGTCACAATATTTTGTACAGATGCAAGAATTACTTCTTTCAGTTGTTGAATGTGCATGAGGTTAAAGATATTAACTCTTTCAAACCCAGTGGTTACTATATGTACCATCTGCTTTAAAAAAGGTAAAGTTGCCCGTGTGCTTAACTAATTAAGCACTACGCCATGGAGGCGTAAGGGGGAGTGGATGTATAGATCCATATTTCTTGACTACCACCTGTTTTAACATACTGAACTTCTGCATTCTGCCCACAGAGTCTATTTGTTTGTCTCATATGGTTCTCACAATAAATAGTGATTATTCCCCTAAACGGCATTAACTGACTGGTCTTTGTAGCGGAGACGATATATGTTTCCTGTGAGATACGAACTGAACTTTTATATATTATTTAGAAGAAATGCAGTCTTTAAAGAGTTAGTCAAACTGACTTTGTCTCTTAAGTTAGTAGTACCTGAGTCCGGTTATTTTGAGGTTGATGTTGCGGTTGTAAATTTGAGTCAAGGTATTGATCAAATTTGGGGAGAATTGATCCAAGCAGGAGATGAGATACACATACTCGTATTTATTCCATTTGGACTGAGGAAGAATTGTCACAGCAGTGAAGTTGATCTATTATTGCACCTATTTAGAAAAACAGATAATCGACTTGATTGTAGTAGTAGCTGCTTATCGAGACACAGGCATATCGCTGTTATGTAATCTTTTTCACTGGCTCTAGAGCCCCATTGGGCCCTGGCCTCTGATTTCTTTTTTAAGTTTCACGATCATTTTACAGACTGTAGGACTCCTTGGACGAGTGATCGCAGGGCCTCTACCTAAACACAGGAGAACACAAACAGAATAAACACATACACGTACCAAACATTGATGCCTTATGTGGGATTCGAACCCACGATCCCGGCTTCCGAGCGATCGAAGACAGTACATCCCTTGGACCGCTCGGCTTCCGTGACCAGCGTTATTTCCTCAAGGTTAGCCCCGTACATACACGAAATTATTGAAAATCATCAGTGTGGATTTCTAAGCAGTAGCTCAACAGAGATCATGTATTCCGAATTGTCATACTGGGGAAAAACACGGAACGCAATAGAGCTACATCAGCTGGTTATAGATTCGAAGATATATTGTGATTCGGTTACGAAGGAAGTATTATACAGCGTTCTTGTAGAAAGGAATGTACCTCTGCAACTAGTTTGGATAATTAAAGTGTATTTAAATTAAACTTATAGTAAAACCCGTGTCAGTAAAATTTTGTCTGATACTTTTTCCATTCAAAATGGACTTAAAGAAGGAGATGCTCTATCGCCGTGCTTTTCAACTTTGCGTTATAATTCGTCATTAGGAAATCGAAAAAGACTGGAATTGAATGAGATATCAGTTTTTGTTCCGTGTTGTTAATTTAATGAAAAAACACCGAAATTCTGTTAGACAGTAGTAAAGAGGCTGATCAAGTAAACATAGAGAAAAACAAGTTATATTCGTGTCTCGTTATCAGAATGCCGGATAAAATCAAAATATCCTTCGCACATGAGGCAAGGTTCAGATATTTGAGAACGAAAGTAACAAATCAAGGTTTCATTCATGAAGAATATAAGAGCAGATAAAATCTGAGGAGTGCTTGCTGTTCAGTCTTCCATTCTGCCGTCTAAGTGTTACGATTAAAACACACAAAACTATAATTTTACGGTTCTTTCTATATGGATGTGAAACTTTGTCTGTCATACTGAGGGATGATTGATGTAGCTGGGAAGAGGGTGCTGAGGACAATATTTGGACCTGAGATGTTGGAAGCGACCGGAGTTTGGAGAAAATGTCGTAATTTGTGCCATTCACCAAATATTAGGATAGTGTAATCAAGCAGAATGAAGGCCGCGCCATAGCTCAAGAGGTTAGTGGCTGGCTTGCCACCGCGGCGGCCCGGGTTCGATCTCAGGTCTGGTCAAGTGGGATTTGTGGTGGACAAAGTGGCTCTGGGGCAGGTTTTCTCCGAGTTCTTCGGTTTCCCTTGCCAATCTTCATTCCACAAATTGCTCCACAATCACCCTCACCTATCATCTGGGGCTGGTACAATAGGCCAGAAGTGGCCGCAGTACAAGGGACTTAGTCCCACCCCACTAGCAATAAAAAAAAAAGCAGAATGACAGTGGTGGGTTACGTAGCACACATGAGGGAGTTCAGAAATGTGTACGAAAGTTTGTTCGAAATCTTGCAGGGGAGATCTGTTGGAAGATCTAGGCGTAAATGAGAGGACAAGAGCATCTTTTAGATATAAGGTGTGAGAATGTGACTGGCTGAACTTGTCTGAAGAGGGGCTCTTGTGAGTACGGTAATGAACCTTAGGGTTGCATAAAGGATCAGGAAATTCTTGGCTATAACTAGCTGAGTGATTGTCAGATTATTAAGAAGGGCTGTGTTTCGTGGAGTTCAGTTTAGAAGTATAACTCTGGGCCATAACTTCCATTTTGCACTGACATTTTATCGTTATATAATGCTCATGTAAGATGGATCCCACGATACCGAGCTGTGATGGCCATGAAATGTTAGATTAAGTGCTTGGTGTTGGAACGTTTTGGGGTCTGGCTCATGACATGACCTTCTGAAGAGAGAGGAACCGAAGTCACGTGTTCATATTCGCGGCGACATCTGTGCAAGTCTGTCCTATGCCCCACAAAACTTCCTGTGTCGCGCTGTTACACTTGCCGGCTGCTCCGAAGGATTAGCATGTTCTTGCTATTGATTTCCGATCTGGTAAATTATATATGACAAACCGCACTGAAGTATTTGCGTCACATTAATGTATTATTTCGGGGCACGCGGTAGCGTAGTTGGTTGAGGCATTATACTGCAAGCGGGAAGGTCGCGGGTTCAAGTCCCTTTCAGCCGCACTGTGGCCCTGGGGTCGACTCAGTCTCCAACAGAAATGAGTACAAGGAAACTTCCTGGCAGGGGGATAAAGGGCAGCCGGCGCGTAAGGCTAACAGCCTCACCACCATCTGTGAGGCGATTGTCTAGAGAAAATGTGGGAGCCTCGACGTCTCGCAACCCTATGGATCTTCACGGCCTGTTACAGGAATAGCTTTACCTTTTCTTAAATGTATTTTTAAAATCGCTGACTTGAGTACCCTTTCGGGCTGCGCATTACTAATGAGATGCCGAACACCCTTACACAAATTGTAACAAAACACTCCGTGGTTTTAGTCCGCAAGCGAACTATTCCGACCGAGAGACCTCCGCTTGTCGGCGAAGTTCGTGCCAACTTTACACAAATTGTACCGGGTAATATACTGTCTTCGCTCGCTTGGAAACCGGGATCGTGGGTTCGAATCCAACTCAGAGCGTGGATGTTTAGTTTGTGTGTTTGCGTTTTTCTGTGTTTGTGTACATGTAGAGGCCTTGCGACGAGCTGATCACCCGCCCAAGGAGTCCTACCGAATGTGTAAGATCTAGAAAAACCGAAGTGAACGGAGAAGTTCATGGAGGTAGGCCTAGGCCCATTGGGGCTGTAGTGCCAAAAGGGGGGGGACTGTATTATTTCTATCCGGGTATCGGTCGGAACACCAACTGTCCTGATTGAGGTTTTTCGTACATTTCATCAATCCCTCAGGATGAACATCGGGTTCCACATCACTTCATCCCGCATAATTTTCAATTAATTTTCATCATACTGTAACACACTGTCATGTGTAATTCACGCCGAATAATTATGTAAGGTTGATACAGTGTCTTCAAATAACCGGTGGTAAATAGTAAGCAGGTAACATGACAGTGAGCATTGTCTGTTGTGACCACACAGAATTTAAAGTGTAAACGAGTTAAACGTGACGTGCATGAAAATTTATTTTCATTTCTTTTGCAAACATTCAGATATTTCGATAAGGAGAAAAGTTTTAAAATGTGTTGATCGTCTATATTTTCGCACCTCTTTGAACTTTAAGTGTTTATGTACAGATATTCATGGTTTCGTCATAAATTCGAAATCTTCTTTTCTTGCCTTAGTAGGTGTTGCATTTTTCATTTCAAATACCCACCCATCATAAGCCTTGAAAGTTGTCATGGCCAATCAGTTATAATAATTGAATGTATAGTATAAAATATAGAATTGGAATTATATCAGATATATGTATGATGATAACGAAGTGGACGGAGAAGTTCATGGAGGTAGGCCTAGGCCACTGGGGCTGTAGTGCCAAGGGAAAAAATAAATAAAAATATGTATCATGATTTAAATTAATTTAACAAAAATTAGCTGATTGGTTCTCAAACTGTTGAAACATACAAAGACATGAGGTTTCTTTTGAGGTCGAACATTTGATGATTACACTAACTCTGTAATATAGGTATTCACTCATGTGCACCTGGCTTCTTGCTTTGTTAAGAAAGAATATATTATCTATTTACCGAGAGGAGTTGCTTGGAATTACACGTCACACGTGCATAGAAGACGCAGGCCTAGCTTAGAGAAATACATTTATAGTCAAAGTACGTATGCGGACACTGATTCAGCATTGGTATCTCTTTTGTCACCTTCATTGCTAGATCGTGAAAATTATTTCCGCCTTAACTGAACTCATTGTAGTGAAACATCCGAAGTTACAAATTCCACCCCTTGTCTGCTGTGTGCGTTCGTTGCATGTATGAGTATTTTTACTGAGCAGTGGGATTAAATCAGACCGCTGCTTTGGTCTAGTGGGCAGAGTTCCTGGCTAAAGATCCAGAGGTCCCGGGTTCGATTCCCGGCGCTACCAGATTTTCTGAGAAGTAGTGGGTCTGGAACGGGGTCCACTCAGCCTCATGAGGATAATTGAGGAGCTATTTCAAGGAAATAGCTGCTCCGGTCTAGCAAACCGAGATTAGCGGCCGTGGGGATCCGTTGCGCTGAACACGCGACACCCTCTATCCACTAAAGTTGGCTCTAATTTCGCCGACAAGCAGCGGTCACTCGGTCGGTATAGTTCGCTTGCGGACTACAGGCCACGGAGTTTGTTTGTTTTTGGAGTGAGATTAAATCTCTGCATTCCTTCATGTGGGCAATGAAGCGAGTACAAAATCTGTGCTCTTTTGTTTCTAAGATATTTTAAATAAAGTTTTATATTGCGTCGCGCGGCTTGAACGTTTGTCCGTGATTCTCTGAGTAATAATTTACCGTGGTGGTAGACGTGATGAGATATGGTGATCCCCCATCTAAAGGGCTCGACCGCATGAAGAGTCATATCGGAATTAACTGTGAGTCGAAACAGGCCAGAGAACCTACTTAGAAAAAGAAAAAAAAATTGAAGATGTAAATAAACAATTATTTCGTAATCAACGGCTGATGTACGAATTATATGCTGTTAGGCTGGTCAATTGACCCACCTCGTTACATGCAGTGTTAAAACTAGGGCGTCTGGCTGTCACATTTAGGGAATTGCTTTGTGTTTTAGTCAGTTGATGAGATTTTAAAGACCTTATGTTCGTGCATTTTATTTGTCGTATCGAATGCTATTTCTATAATAAAACTATTATGACATTGCTATTGCACGTGGACTTCATTTGTACGCATACGAGTATGTTAACATGTCACCGTACTACGTATATTTCAGGGTTATTTCATGTGCCATTCGGTGCTATAATTCCGGTAATCAGAGGTTACTTTCGTTGGGATATGGAATTCCAAGAAAGTGAGTAGTGATACGCATTTTCCCATGCGAGAATCCGGCTTTCGAGTGTTTATGTCCGAGAGGAATCAAAACTCAAACCAACTTCAGGAAACAGAGTTCTTCTTGAGAAGATGCTGTTCGCTCATTTAGTCAAGAAATTACCCTCCTGTTATAGAATCCGAAGGGACTCAGTATCGTGTTTGCGATAGCCTGCCTCAGGAACTTATCCAGAGCCTCATGAGTCCACTCAGTATCCTAACACCTTACTTCCAATGGTTTCTATAGGTACCACCCGCTTCAGCATATTAAAACTCTGCAGTCTGCCGACGGAGTGTATTTGTGTGTTCCGTATGGTTCTCACAATAAACATCTATGTTTCCTGTGAGGTACGAACTGTATTTTTTGCTAATTAGAAGAAATTCCGTCTTTCGTCCCTTCAGGGTTTCCGATCAAAATTACGAGTACATATACATTTCTAATCTCCCCATTTTTGCTGCATGCTCCGCTCAACTCGTTTTCCTTGATTTTATCGCCCTGATGATACTTCGTGGAGAGTACGGATTATAGAGCTCGTCATTATGTAGTTTGCTCCGTTCTCTTGTTACTTTCTCTCTCTTAAGTCTAAATAATTTTGTCACCACCAGGATAGCTGATGCGCCCTGGTATGTGCCCAATACAGTGTTACATAAGGACTTAAGTGTATCTACAGTGCGAGAAGAAATTAAAAAGTGTAGTGCTAAGTACAGTCGGAGACTACAAGTACATCCAAACGAACTCGCAGCCTCACTACTAACCCATGAAGATGAAGTTAGGAGATTAAAAAGATTCAAACCGTCAGACCTGTCTGATAGATTTAGCTAGTTTTAAGTGTATACATGCCACAAATCTTAAGGCATCTACTGGGATAGCCTTATTAACACTGTTAATGACATAGTCACCACATCAGTCACCAAAAGTGCTCATTGTCCTTAATTGGGCAGATTGTATGAATCTATCTCAAATAAAAAAAACACCAGGATCTGAAACTCCCTCAATCTGTTTTTCTTTTAGGGTGAGGCACAAAATTTCTCTCCTAGATCAAACTTTACTTCGATCTTTCTCTTAATGACACCAGGACTAGGTCTTATTAATTCCTTGTGTTATCAATGAAGTCGTTGTTTATCCAGGTACAGACCTTACTCTTCTCGAAACTAGTCCCGCTGGAACTCGAAGGTAACTTTAGGAAAGAACCCCTTCTGCGGTAAATTCTTCAACGGGGAAGTTCGATGACTTAGCATCCTATCACATCACCATAAGTGCCACAACAACCAAAAGGTAGCGGTTGTTCCTTTAAAGTTTAAAGCTGCGAACAGAAGTTGATAAAAATAGAATTAATAGGGTATGTTGTCGAAACCGTTTACACAGTTGTGCGAGACTGTACACCGTTGCGCACCTGGTAAAAGAGGAGAAATTGCAGAAGATACTGACCATAAATTTTCTGTGGCGGTGATATGTTTCTTTTCGTATTGTTGGGAACGTGGTAGTGTGTATCACTGTGCTACAAGCCGGAAGGTCGTGGGTTCGAGTTCCGATCCGGTGGATTTTTTTCTCAATTTGCCTAATCCTTCCAGCCTCACTATGGCTGTGGGGTCGACTCAACCTTTAACAGAAATGAGTACCAGGAATCTTCCTGGGGGGTAAAGGGCGCCCGGCACCTAAGGCTGAACTCACCGCCATCTGTGAGCCAGTTGTCTAGAGAAAATGTGGGGGCCTCGACGTCTCACAATCCTATGGGCTTTCACGGCCTCTTACAGGGATAGTTTTACCTTTTATAAATGTTTTCATTATATCAGCACAAAAAATGGAATACTTGTTTACATTTTAGCATATCATTACTTGTATTTACGCATGTTTGGTATGAGAGTTAAATTCACTGCTCTGGCACGTCTGTGTGACCTGGTATCTGAGCTATTTCCCTGGAATTTCAGGGGTTGCTCAGTCCTAGGAAACACTTTCTCTCCTCCAACCCAGGCCTTGTTTCGGGCGGCATTCAGACGTGCGCCTTTAATCCACGAGACCAGAAAGGTCTGTTCCTCAGATTATATACCATTTGTCTGTGTGATACTTCCACCGTTCTTGTTGTGTCCTTAAATGTTCTTTTTAATAACTAACTAATGAGGAAATTAATTCTCTGATAATATAATTCGATCTAACAGGTCGGTTTATAGGTAACGCTCTAGGCTTTTATGCAAGAGGCGCTCGGTTCGAATCTCGGTCGGGACACCAGCTATCCTGACTGGTTTTTTCCACCTTTTTCCTCAGTCCATCCAGGCAAGTGCTAGGATATTACATCCATTAGGCCACGAAGCTTTCCTTCCCATACTCCTAGTCTAGATACGGTAAAAAAAAACAGATTTCGAAGGCTGAACGCCGCTAATACCAAAGCCCGTTATTGACAAGATCCTTAACCAGTTAAATTAAGATCACATCCCCACAATTCATGTCCGTATTATCCATTACGTATCGTCAAAAAGTGCTTCCACAACATTTTATGTTTTTCTTATTTGCGTAATCCTTACGGCATGTCCAGCTATTCGTGATTCTTCGATTCCTCTTACGTAAGAGTTCCAGGTGAGCTATAAGTTCCTCGTTTGTAATACCTTCCGATCTCCTCATTATGTATCGTACGACAGAATTCCTCATATGATTTTGTTTTAAAGCCCTTGACGTCTCTATTTTTCCTCACATTAAAATAAATCGCATTTCCAAACTGTACAAAGATTGATAAAAGTGTTCCGCATAGACCTATGTTTGGTGCTTGTTAAGGGGCGTCATTACGAAGGATAAGTTAGCTAATGTTCTGTATACCGATGAGATGTCTTTGTTTGTGAGTAAGGACTGGGGACTCTGCATGTAACATTCATTTTGTAAAGATCGGACTTGAGTATTTAATGTACGTAGTTGGGAAAACGAAGAATGTATATAACTTAGCGTATGTTGTTGGCATAGATAAAAATTAGCAAAATTTTACGTAAGCCCATCTGTGGTTGCTTTACTCAATTAAGAACCACTCCATGAAGACGTACCCATTGTTTTCCTGGACTCTAGAAGGAAGTGAGCTGTCACCTTTACGTCCCGGCTCCTTTACCACCCTGGACAGAGCCCCCAGTACCAATTGGATAGGGAGTTGAAAATCAGGCCTATTGATTTTATTGATTTAGAAAGTAAATTGAATAATGACTGAGTAATTAGAATATTGTTCTGAATCTCTTCTTCTGAAATCCATCTGAACCTCAGATGGCAAGTATCCTTATATGAAGTCGTGTTGTATTGTTATGTAAGTCATTTTGTTATTGATAAAATAGTTTCAACCAAACAGCTTGGGCTAGAGATAACGCTCCAGACTTGTTTTCCGGTGATGCTTGGTTCGAATCTCGGGCTAGACACCTATCCTGACTGAGGGTTGCTGTGGCTTTCCTCGGTCCTTCCAGAAAAAATACCGGTGCAGTACCTCTATTAGTTCACGACCGCAAACTCCATGGAGCTGAGCCCTTCTTGAGAAGCAAGTCAGTTGTGCAGCCACTCAAGAACTGCCCAACATTTCATGGAATCCGAAGGTTCATTACCATGTTCACAAGAACTGGTCCCTATCCTGAGCCAGATCAATCCACTCCATACCACTCCATGCTATCTAAGACCCATTTTAATATTATTCTCCCATTTACGTCGTGGTCTTTACTTCTGGCTTTCCCACCAAAATCCTATATGTATTCCTCTTCTCTCCCATTCGTGCTTTATGTCCTGCCCATTTCATCCTCCTTGACTTAATCATTCTATCTATACTTGGTGAAGAGCGAATCATGAAGCTCTTCATTATGCAGTATTCTCCAACCTCCTGTCACTTCATCCCCCTTCGGTCAAGATATTCTCAGCAGCCTGTTCTCAGACACCCTTACTCTCTTTTCCTCCCTTAATGTCAGGGACGAAGTTTCACGCCCATACAGAACCACAGGCAAAATTATAGTCTTGTATATTCTAATTTTTACGTTTTTAGACAGCAGACTAAAAGGCAAAAGGTTCTGGATTGAATGGTAGCAAGCATTACCCGAATTCAGTCTCCTCTTAATTTCCTCCTGAATCAAATTTTGATTTGTTACTGTGGTTCCCAAATATTTGGACTGTGCCACATTTTCAAAGGATCTGTTAGCCATCTTTATGTCATGATTTTTCCCTACATTCTGGTGACAAGACAGCAACATATACTTAGTATTCTCTGCGTTTACTTCTAGACCAACCGCCTTGCTAGCGTCAGTTAAAGTTCTGTGTTTTTCTTTATGGTATCTAAGTTATCTCCCGAAGCCGGTCACGGTAGCCGAGCGGTCTAAGGCATGTACTGTCTTCGCTCGCTTGGAAACCGAGATCGTGTGTTCGAATCCCACTCAGGGCATGGATGTTTGTGTGCGTTTTTCTGTGTTTGTGTACAGGTAGAGGCCTTGCGACGAGCTGATCACCCGCCCAAGGAGTCCTACCGAATGTGTAAGATCTAGAAAAACCGAAGTGAACGGAGAAGTTCATGGAGGTAGGCCTAGGCCCACTGGGGCTGTAGTGCCAAGGGGGGGGGGAGTTATCTCCCAGTATATTCACATCGGCATAGACCAGCAGCTGATGTGTCCCATGTAATTTCAGTCCCGCTCGTCATTCATCATCTTACCATCTGACGCTATAGCGTCTCGGTAATGAAAGTGTCGTTAAATAATCAACAGAAGAAAGGAGATTTCACATATTATGCTCTGTAGAACACAGTCGTCCTTATATATCCCAAATTCTGATGTCTAGTTTGGTAAATGATTTGTGACGTTAGTGCTCTCTACGCCTCTTTAATATACACGTAGAAGATGTTTTAGCTACGACGTCGGTATGACCATATCTCAGACTCTTGTGTTAGAACCCAAAGTTCATCTCCACTGAAACAGAAGAATCTGCCAGCGGACAGAATTCTGATTATGACCACTCCACATCAGTGCGCACTTTATCCATGGGATCCATCTTAGTATTATCCTTTCATTTTCTTCTCTGGCCTTCTGAGATAATGGTATCCAAGAGAGGTTCTCTGCAAAAAGAAATGATATATTGGTTTATGTGTCCTCTATCTTAGTTACATACACGTATGAACCCATCGTAAGAACGCAAATAATATATCGCATCATGAAAACAATCACGGAGGATGAGGTGGGCTGGGTACGTTTCACGTTTGTAAGAGAAGAGATGTACGTATGAAGTTATGGTAGGAAACCTGAAGGAAACAGACCAAGTGGGAGACCTAGGCGTAAATAAGAAAATACTAGGAAAGTGATTCTTGAACGAAATAGATTCGGACGGTGTGGTTTGAATTTGTCTGGCTGAGGATAGAAATAGGGGCGGACTTTTATGAACGCGGCAATGAACCGTCGGGTTCCATAAATCGCTGTGAATTTCGTTACAATTTGAGTAGCTGTTACCTTCTTAAGAAGGGCTGTGCTCCATTTAGTTAGTTCCAGTAAGCTTTTCGAAGTGACGTACTCAATACCAGAGTTTGTAGTGACACGAATATATTCTGTGTGCCTATTGAAGTAATTCAGCATACCCTACAGAATTTTTGTTGTCATCACCTATATTTTAACACTTCGACATTATTACACGTTGAGATCTTCAAGTAAATGACCTTAGAATGAAGCAGGATGCGGTATCGCGGTTGTTCAAAAAGTTCATTTCACATTTATATTTGTAGAGCTTGAAGGATTGCACTTTGTCCATACATTATGATTTGAAAGCCGAACACAGTGGTCACGCGGTCTAAAGGGGCCCATACACGTACGGGTCTTGCTCGCGAGTCCGACTCGGCTCGGGGTCCAATGAGCCAAACTCGTCTGTGTGTGGGTCGCAAAGTTGGGAGTCAGCTCATGCGTTTGTGATGAAATTAATCCGAGCCGGACTCACGAGCCAGACTCGTACGTGTATGAGCCCCTTAAGGCATGATCTGTCTTCTCCCGCTTAAACACTGGAATTGTAGGTTCAAATCCCACTTGAGGCATGAATGTCTGTGTGTGCTCGTAATCTGTGTTTGTGCTGTCCTGTGTGTGCAGGTAGCGGCCTTGCGACAGGCTGATCCCCCGTCCAAGGATTCCTACCGACTGTGTAAAAGATCAGGAAACTATAAAGCGGCCAAGGTACAACATAGGGCTGTAGCGCCATATGATCTGAGACGGAGTTACTGGAAAATATCAAACTGCGTTGCAGAAAATTATGTCTACGTGTTCACCTAGCACCGAAAACGCACGTCCTTCAACGTTTCTACTTATTTCTAACATGCAGTTCACAATTTATATGTAACCTGCTGCATTTGAGGTTCTCATGGCGTGTCTATGGAGAGTTCTGTCTTCTGGATGTGACGCCGTATGGCCTAGTAGAAGATTACCAACATTTCGGTGGAACGTATTTCCCTCCTTGGTCAAAGAGTGTCGCCATTGAAAATAATTTTATTTATTGAAAAATTACTAGACATTTATTTATAGTTATTTACTTTTTACCTTTTATAATTTTTATATCTTTATATGTAAATACATATACAAACCAACAAAAACAAACTCCATGGCTTAAGTCCGCAAACGAACTACAGCGACCGAGTGACTGCCGCTTTTCGGCGAAGTTAGTGCCAACTTTAGCGGATAGAGGGTGTCGCGTGGTCAGCGCAACGAATCTCCACGGCAGTTAATTTCGGTTTTCTAGACCGGAGCCGCTGTTTCCTTGAATCATCATCATGAGTAATCTGTCAGACGACAGGTCCACAGCCTCTTCCAAAACAGTTCCTCCACTTAATGCGATCTTCTGTTTTTGGGAAGAGACTATCCAGGAAAAGTGATAATGTGGTAGTTTTTCCATTTGCTTTCCACATCGCAGTACAACAGCCGTTCAAACCACTCTGGTCACGCCTGTTGCTATACGAAATTGAACCATGTCGAGCATCATTTGCTCTGTGCTTCAAGTCGCTGCTGATGACGCTGCTTCCGGCATCAGTTTTTGGTGTCTCTCTTCGCCTGATGCCTACCCTTTGACCTGTCCAGCAAGGGAGGCCTTGCCAGTAGCTACGCTACCGCTGGTATAGCTCTCAGGGTCCTTGGCATACTCAAACCCCCTCACCACGATAAGGTGGAGACACCGAGGGGGTTTCCTTGAAAGAGCTCCTCAATTATCCTCACGAGGCTGAATGAACCCCGTTCCAGACCCACTACTTCTCAGAAAATCTGGTAGCGCCGCGAATCGAACCCGGACTTCTGGATCTGTAGCCAGGAGCTCTGACCACTAGACCACAGAGGCGGTCAATGTAAATATATTCGGTCATTAATTAAGCAATATTAGTGGCATTTATAACGTATTGCTTTTCCCTGCACTGGCAATGCGATGTTTCAGTGGAAATTCTGAGATGTCAAGGCGCCAGTTTGTCGTCTCCAAGACAGCTCCATATAGCCATAATTTTCCGAACTCCGAAGACGACGTGCCCCAAGCTGAATGTGTTGCACGTGTTGAAAATGGCTTTGTAAGTGCCAGCCAACCAAATTCATAGCAGGGCTATTTGCTGCAGTTTCCCAGTTTGAATATAGCCTATGAGTCGAGAGAATTACGTATTTCTGAAAACCAGAGTGTTTTTGTTTGTAGCGTTGTTTTCTGATGCTCGATGTAGAATCTGTAGGTCACTTGGTGTAACCTTTTGAACCAGAGTAGACGTGTGTTGCTCTTCGCTACTGAACTACTGTATTAAAGTGTCAAATTGAACTTAAGGATCATATATCATTCTGGAAAGTGATGTGCCCTATTTGACGTAGCATCCAAATGAAAATTTTATTAACAAGAATTAATTTAGCTGCAAGTTCCGAGACTATGAATCTGCCAACTGTACGGAAAAGGATAGTGAATTGTTTCATCATAGGTGTTTCATAGTGTTCCCTAGTGGCGTATAAATTAATCTCGATACCACTGATGCTGGTAGTTTTGGCTGTAATGTCCTTGAGATTCTCATGTTATCCGGCTCCCTTGTCCGTCCAATCACATCGTTTTTTGTTTTGTTTTGTTTTGTTCTTCCTTGGCACTACAGCCCCAGTGGGCCTAGGCCTGCCTCCATGAACTTCTCCGTTCACTTCGGTTTTTCTAAATCTTACACATTCGGTAGGACTCCTTGGGCGGGTGATCAGCTCGTCGCAAGGCCTCTACCTGTACACAAACACAGAAAAACACACACACACAAACTAAACATCCATGCCCTTAGTGGGATTCGAACCCACGATCCCGGTTTTCAAGCGAGCGAAGACAGTACGTGCCTTAGACCGCTCGGCTACCGTGACCGGCAATCACATCGTTTATCTACCCTTAATTACATTTATGGGAGTACATCTCTCATTGGCGTCCATCCAATCTAATTAATTCCTTTTAACATTAACCCAAGTAACCCTGAAGGGAAAGGTGAGCAAAGTGTGAGAGGTTTGAAGATAAGAGTAAACCTAACAAGCAGGTGGCTTACTGCTTGCTTTTTCGTAATGCTTGCATGAAGGATGAAGGCATTACTTTCCTGGAAAACGTCTGTAAAATTTTAGCAGACTACACGGCGTCATATCCAAGAAGGTGATAATCTTCGTTTATTGTAGGATTTGAGGTTCTCACAGCGGTAGTTATGACGAGCTCTGTATTCTGGAATATAACGCCGTGTAGTTCGTTGAAAGTCAACAGACATTTCAGAATAATATGTAGGCCCCGGCGCAGGCAAGAATCCAGCATGAAGCAAACAGCAAGCACGAGGCCCGTAAGACTGAACGCACTGTCCATATCAGAGCACCGACTCTGCCCTTTCAGGACACTTTGAAGACTCTACTGGCATGGAGTCAACATGTTCCTCCGAAACGTCGGTTGACTTTAAACCGACTACATGGCGTTATATCCCAGAAGATAGATCTCTGCACCTTTGTTTCCCAAGTGATAAGAACTTTATATCAAGTACAACAGGAATAGAGTCATAGGTACAGGTTACAACATAAAAACGGATATTTAAAATTGTTACATTTTATTGCTTAAAGGACGTAAAAACGTTTCGCTAGAGACCAGTTCCGTTAGCATTGTCTCGTCTGTGCATGTCCCTCACATACTCTGTTCCTGCAAACACAGTTGTGGGATCTAAGGAAGACGAATGATCTTTAACTTTCTGCTTAAAATTAATGAGATTTCTCACACGCTAACGCTCCAAGTCCCATGCAGTGACATGGACTGTGAATTACTGAACTTCACCCGTTATCTGATATCTGAGCCTTCTAGCAGAAAATATGAATCATGGCCCACTATTGCCTCTTATTATAGTAGCCTGTAAGGACTCCTTTTCCTTTAAATCGGCATGATAGCTTACGAACCATCTTTTATAAGGAAAGGTGGGTTTGTGGTGTTGTCACTTTTCTGTGGGGCTATGTCCCTTTTCTCATGTCATCGTAATAACTTTTGAACCAGTTGGCGGATTTTCTTGAAACTTTGTATGAACATCATGTCACTAGAGACCACCAAAACTTTGCATTTAATTGCCTGCCCTCAATAATATCAGCGTGGTGAGTGTGCGAAATTCTGAAGTGAGAGCTCCGCTAGCGTCACTTAATATAGGACCGCAAAATGTTAGATGGTAATAGATCCTAGGAGAAATGAGCAACTTTTGTTAAGGTAATTCTTTTGTAGAATATGAACCAGCAGCAAGGCAGCCGCATTAATTTTTATGTAGCTTTGTATTATATGACGATAAGTAATGGACCATTCACTATGTCGTGAAGGCATATGGGTGAGTGGAGGTATAGCTCCACCTTTCTTGACCTCGGAATTAGATGGAAGTTAGTGATCAGATTCACGCCCGTACCGTTTTACCGCCGGGGAAAGAGCTCCTGACATCCATTGGATAGAAGGCGTGGTGGGCCCCAGACTCGGTCTGGACACTGTGGAGAAGAGAAACATCTTACACTGTCGGGAATCGAACCTGAATTGTCCAGCCCGTAGCCCGTCGCTATACCAACTGAGCTATCTCGACTTTTCTTTTGAACGGAGATTGATCATAAATATACCTTCAAATTTTATATGAACTATTTTAATTTAGTAACAGTTACAAACGTGTCGGCGACTCAGCAGTGCTGAATTTTGAGGCTGCATGCCTTTCTGACAAAGGTAACGTTACTAAAATCTCTAACAGTGTAAATTATGCGCGGACATGAATAACAAACGTTTAATTGTTGTATCTGAGGTTCTCATGATTGACTGTGAAGAGTACGGACTTCATTTTGTGTATTTCGGAGAGAGCCCGACATTCAGAACGAAGCCTTCTTCGACCGTGAAGGTGGAAGCGTTATGTTCCTTTGAAATGTTGGGCATTTCCCGAATGACACGGCGTTACAACTCAGAAGACCGTACTCTTCACATGTTTAATTCTTAATTCAGAGCCCATCTGTGTCACCATACAAGTATTGTCACGTGATAAAGTGACTGTAGACTGGGTTTGGACTGGTAATTGGATTTATTGAACACTTATACATCGTAAGTACGAGTAACTGCAGCACGCACTAAGTCTTCTCAGTCTGCTGTGTCTTCGCTAGTTGTCGCTTGGTAACGGCTTCCAACACCACAGCTTTTTCAGATTCCGTGTTCTAACCCTTACTGGCCGGCGATTCTCTCCCGGATAACACCGCTTCCAACAGTTCTGTTGTTGCATCACGCAGCTGTCGCACCGATCGCTTTGAGAACACCGCTTCCCAGTTAATCCATTGGTGCGTGTTAGGAATCTGTTGCCTAGCAACGGGCGTTGTTTACGGAGACATTACTGAGCAAGGGGTCTGCATGCTTCAATATGCATTGAAGCATATAAAGGAAAGTGCCATCATAAGTTCTGCACAGAGCTTCTTTTCCTAGCACGTGTTCATTGACCCGTTTGGTAAACCAATAACTTTGAGCGTACATTGTCTCAAAATAACGCACAGATCAGAGCTACGAAGTTAGGAGATTGAACGTAGCCTCATAACGTAAACAAGATGAGATTTATGACAGTGTTAGAGGAATACAGGAAATCTATGGATCTTCTATGTGCTTTGTATTAAGCTTGCCCCGAGTTCAAATCTGGACCTCTAGATCGGCTGTACTCAGTGAGGCCGTGTCATAGCTCAGGTAGTTAGTCGCGGACTTCCCACCGCAGCGGCCCGGGTTCGAGCCTAGACCAGGTCATGAGGGATTTATGGTGGACAAAATGGCACTAGGGGAGGTTTCCCCCCCCCGAGTACCTCGGTTTCCCCTGCCAATTCTCATTCCACCGACTGCTCTACATTCATCATCATATATCATCCGGAGCTGGTACAATAGGTCAATTAGTCGCCGACGTACCAAGTGGGCTCATTTTCACCTCTCTCAGTTCCGTCGGTGGCGTAGCCGGTATAGCGGCTGGCTACGGACTGAACGACTGAGAGGTCGGAGTTCAAGTCCCGGTAGGATCCAGAATTTTCTCTTCTTCAAATCGTCCAGACCGGCTTTGGGGTCCACCCAACCTCCTATCCAATGGGTACCCGGGGCTCTTTCCCCAGGAGTAAAGCGGCCGGGGCGTGAAGCTGACCACTCGCCTACAACTAGTGCCGAGGTCAACAAAATTTGGATCTCTGCATCCACTCTCACATACATCTTCATGGCGTAGAGCTTAATTCGTTGAGCACAGGGACTTTACCCCAGCTCCTTTGGGCCAGTATATAAGATCCTGCAGCCGCGGTTTTAAAACCGGTTCGCACGTCATCAAGGCATAAGGGACATAGAAGTAACAATTCTTACCCCTACCACCTTTATTGCCTATGGAAGAGAATCTTGCACCCACTGTCCATACCCACTCACCTACCTATACTGTATCGTCAAAGGAATGTTGTATGCCCCATTAATGTGGGGCTTGTTTCTAATTGCTACATAAAAGCAACCCACTCCGAAGGGCGGTAACGTTTTTTGAGGCAATATGCTACAAGCCTGAAGGTCGCGGGTTCGATTCCCGATGACATTGAATTTTTCGATTGACCTAATCCTTCCAGTCGCACTATGAGCCTGCGGGCGACTAAGCCTCCGACAGAAATGAGTACCAGGAATCTTCCTGGGGGTAAATGGCGGCCGGCTCCTAAGGTGGACAACCTCACTTCCATCTGTAAGTCGATTGTCTAGAAGATGTGGGAGCCTCGATGTCTCACAACCCTATGGGCCTCCACGGCATTACCTTACCTTTATTCATAACACTTATTTTTCCAGTGCATAGATTGTATTTCAACAGATCTAGGCCCATTAAGCCTACTTTTATTATTAACTTATTTTATTTTTGTGAATAGCGTATTAGGCCTTCTTGAGATGCAGATTCTGCTGACGTTAAATTTGTCGGATATAAGCTCAGAATTTTGCATCGCCACCATGTTTGTGAATAACTTACAAACAATCTTCCACACATAATATGTAGGCTTGTTGATGACCTCTCTCTCTACCGAATTTCACATGCTAGCTTAATCGTTTGTTATCGTTATCAAGCAGAAAGTTAAAAGAGGACTTTCGCAGAGTCGCCGTGTCATTATTTACAATCTACGTAAGAAAAAAAAAGACGTTTGAAGTTGCTTATTATTCCAAGATCTATTACCATAAAACGACTTTGAATTTGCAAATTTCTTATTCCCATAATGTTGTTGTGCCGATCACAGTGGCCGCGCGGTCTAGGTAGGCCGCACACCGGCATGCGTGAAGAAATGTAACAGTCAAGACACGATGTCTGCGACATAACGCGAAGAAAGAACACAGTTGAAACGAATGAAAATATGAAAACCGCCGCACAGCGGTCTGAGTCATGATGTGACGTCAGCTTCATGCTGACAAATCACGAATGAAGCAAGACTGCGTCCTTTGTCTCATGTCTTGATGCTTGTCTTGACGCAGTTGGTGTGCGGCCGCCCTGAGGCATGAACTGTCTTTTCTTGCTCTGGGCTCGTGGGTTCGAATCTCACTCAAGGCATGGGTGTCTGTACTGTGTGCGTTTATTCCGTGTTTGTGTTGTTTTGTGTGTAGGTAGAGGCCTTGTAACGGGTTGATACCCCGTCCAAGGCGTCATACCGGTTGTGTGTAGGATCAAGAAACTGAAAAAGCGGCCAAGGAGCAACAAAGGGCTGTAGAACCATAATAATAATAATGTTGTTGTCACTGATTGCAGGACGTTAGTGAAGTACAGCTTTGCAGTGGCCTCCGCTCGCACGGCGTTCGTACCAAGTTTCGTGAAAATTGTCAGATGTTTAAAACCCTGAATGATTTCAAAGGATTCGTTTCGTTTGAAATATATTTTGTAACCTGTCTAATTTTTTATGAACATGATTCACTTTATTGCAACATGGTACACAGGAAATCATAAAAAAATATATATATTACCGCTTATAACCGGCCAAGTCTACCCGACCTCCGACTTAACAGGCCACAATTATTCGCTTTGCTGATGTAAGTTTATTTATTAGAAATCACAAGTTTATGTCCTTGAACTCTGAATTACTGGAGACGCAGAAGCTGTAAGGCGTGATGGTATGATGTGGATAAAATTTATAGGGGACGTAATTTTAACGAAGTACACGGACATCGCAGTCAGTATAGCGACTGGCCACGGGCTGGACGAAGGATGGGTCGGAGTTCGAGTCCCGGTAGGGTCAAGAATTTTCTCTTCTCTACGTCGCCCAGACCGGCTCTGGGGCCCACCCAGCCTCCTATCCAATGGGTACGGGGGCTCCTTCCCCGGGGGATAAAGCGGCCGGAACGTGAAGTTAACAACTCACCTCCAATTAGTGCCGAGGTCAACAAAACGTGGATCTGTGCATCCGATCCCCCATACCCCTTCATGGCTTAGTGCTTAATTAGTTAAGTACAGGTACAATTTTACCATACCTTACACGGATGTTAATTTATTTTAAAGAATTGTATGAAGCTACCAAACATGCCCATTGACTTGTGAAGTTGAAAGTAAAAAGCCTAGAGATGACTTGTATCCTCCAAGAAGCGGCGTCCGACGCTAATACAAAAATTCTCCAAACTGGCTGATTCGAATAGAGTTCCTCGCCCATAAATCGAATACATGCGCTTCTACGGACCAAAACTAATGAAAATCACATCATTCTAAGTAATGTATCTTCACAGCTGCAGGACCCACTTCGACCGGCTAAACCTCTTGGAACTGACTTATGATGACAGTAATTGCTTTCTGCCCAAATTCCTGGCTCTGTGTCCCCCAAAAGAACTCCAAAGACTTTATGGCATACTTACATACTTTTAGCCCAAACGATACAATACAATATATCTGTATTCCCAATTTACTTCTGTTAGTCCCAGAAAGATGTTAATTTAAATGATCGAATTACATTAATTACTTTAATTGTATCCTCAATCAAGCTTAGTTAATGAATCATAAATTTAAACAAAACTATTAATTATGCCTGTAACTCTAGGCAGCCACACTCTGTAGTTATTTGTTCACTGATTACGATTTTGACGTTGCGTGTTCGTGTTTTAACACTTAACGCTACTTTACTGCAGCAACAGGCCGCAGTTCAGAGTGCCTGTGTTTGCTTTGTGTTGTAAAGAGCAACCCGACCCAGTTGCGCTCTTGTTAGAAACGAGAAGAATGTAGGTCAGTGAGTCACACACCACACTACTTCGTGCCATGTGCCTCGCGGCGTGTTCCGTGTATTCGACAGGAGTGTCATTGACTGGTACGTCAGTTAGTTATTATCTTAAATTCCTGCGGCAGACATTAAAGGAAATTTAGTTTTTTGTAATAATACTATATACCAATGAATGTAGGAGGGGTAGGCCTCCTCGGCCCTTGCACCGCGACCTACAGTGGTCTATTGTGCTCTCCTACATACCAAAAAGACATCGCTTCTTTTTCCTCTCCTCAGATATTACAACTTATCTTTTGTCCTTCTTTTCTCTTTCTTCTTCCAATTCTCTTCTCCACTGTCCTTCTTCTTAGCGCTGTTGACCGACTGAAACTTTTGCCCGCCCTGCTGCAGAGGATTTCCAAAGCAGGATCAGCCAGTCGCAAGGAATATCTGCCATCGTAGTTCACCGCCGAAAAATTCGGACAACCAACCACACCCTGAATCTATTTGAATACATCTTTATTGTTTGCATCTTGTTCTGTATTACTATATAGTATTATCATACATCCATCAACAGAACAAATTCGTAATAATTAAACCAGTGTTATTGTATTAGTATTCGTTTATTATGTACATTTGCTACATGTTTCGATCCAGCTGGATCATCATCAGGAAGAATTCTTGGAATGTACTACTCATATTGACTTGTATTACTAATGTGGATCCGTATGAGTGGTCTGTACAGACAGAACCACAGAAGGGGAACAACCGCTATCTAACAGCAAGAAGACGTGGTAACCTATACATGACATGATGCAACATACACAGTAACTTTACCAACGTCACTCACGGCATCGGAAAATAAGAAAATAGAACATACACCACTTACATGCGGAAAATCGCCACGTAACATGTAAAGAAAAAAAGTAAATAAAGGTATCTCTGTAACAGGCCGTGGAGGCTCATAGGGTTGTGAGATGTTGAGGTTCCCAAACTTTCTAGACAATCGGCTCATATATGGCGGCAAGGTTGTCAGCCGCCATTTACCCCCAAGAACATTCCAAGAATATTCCTGGTACTCATTTTTGTCAAAGGCTGAGTCAACCCCAGGCCCATAGTGCGGCTGGAAGGATTAGGTCAATTGGAAAAAAAAAAATCCATTGGTGCACGTAATAATTAAGAAAACGACGCAGACACCCATAAAACCCCTCTACTCCACGATACAAGATCACAGATCACCCCAAAAAAATAATTCAGTTTTAACTTTTAACTTTTTAACTTCTAAGTTACAAAGTTTTATATGTTAAGACTAATATTCAAATATAATGAAAAGAAGAATCACAATGAAGTTTATTATATTATATATATTGCCACTATTATGGATGCACATTAGTAATACAATTTCATTTCATGAATTTTGCCTAATGATGATCCAGAATTTTGCCTGATGATGATCCAGCTGGATCGAAACATGAAGGAAGCGTACATAACAAACGAATATTAATACAGTAATATTGGTTTATTTATTACGAATTTGTTGTGTTGACGGTTGTATAATAATATTATTTGAATCCGTTATCCTAGTGCTGATATCAGGTCAGCCAGTCGTCCAATTGGTTGGTTAGATAGTCGGGTCGGTGGAGTACTTCTAATAGGCGATTCGTTATATCAGCTGATGGTCTCTAAGTTTCCTTAGAGCGGCATCGTTAGAGAATGAACTCCGCTGTGACATGTGACACAAAATCACGACACTTTATTGCTGTCGGGTATGGCCGGGTCGATATTTCAATTCCAAAAAACGTTTGAATTTTTAACCCCTCTTAAACATAGGCTGTAACCTTTAGTTCTGTCCATGAGATCTGTTCTTGCATAAAGCAAGCCTACAAACTCACTAGCATACCGCCGTTAACGACAAAACCTTAAGTTCCATGGTATCATAGTGTGTTTATCCTCTTTTTGGAACGTCTAGGATCGATCTGTGACTTTGATTTGAGAATGATCGACGTACTAACTGGGTAAACGGAAGTGAATCATCTTTCTATCAAGCACTTCCTCTATAAATAGATAGATATATACATAATATAATAATAATAATAATAATAAATATTATAATATTATACGTATATATAGTATTGTGGGGTGAACTAGTTAACACCGCTATAATATCTTAAACAGAACTGGCAAGTCATCCAAAGATGGAATGAGTTCACATGAATTAAAGAGCTACAAGGACACTAACTGAGCATCTATTTCTTCACTGGCACTGCAGACAAATGTGTTCCCAGACCTCTCGTTTCCATTTTTCAGAATCCTATTTATAGACAATACACAGCACTTTAAGGGTGGAGAATCGGCCCATTGCACGTCTGTACCTACATAGGACAACAAAATCACAGAGAGAAAGCGAAAACATTTGTTCATGCCCCGATTTGGACTGGAACCCGTAATCCCAGTATTCCATTTGTAGAAGACTGTACATGTCATAGACCGAGATGCGAATGCGATGGACCCTAATGAAGTCTGGAAAATGTCATAACTTCGAGTGAGAGGCAGTAGATGATTATGTTTCCAAGATAAGATAAAGTTGTCCCTGTTCTTAAGCAATTAAACACTACGTCATGAAAGCGAATTGGGGAGTGGCTGTATAGATTCACTTTTCTTGACCTCGTCGTTAGCTAGAGATGAGTGGTCAACTTCACGCCCCGGCCGCTTTACCTTCTGAGAAATAGTCCCGGTACCCATTGGGTAGGAGATTGGGTGAACCCCAGGGCCAATCTGGACGACGTGGAGAAAATTCTTGACCCTATCGGGACTCGAAGTCCGACACCTCAGTCGTATAGTCCGTAGCCAGTCGCTATACCGACTGCGCTATCTCGGATCCTTATGGTCCAGGATACTCTGCAAAATTTACATTTAACAGTCCACAAGATCATTAGTTCCATATGCATATTGAACGCTTAAACGAAAATTGTATCACTAACAGCGTGTGGCTTCACACATAGCATACATACTCGTACACACGTATATCGTACATCTTTATTATTTTCTCATTATCATTTTTCACCCGACATACAACCAGTGGCAATGAATTCAGCGACTAACGTATCTGTCTCGTATTCTAGAGGTCCGGTTTTCGACCTCATCTTACGTCCATGTAAATAGTTTAATACATAACAACGCAGTTGCATCTGCAGAGGTCAGGCCTGTGTAGCGTCAAAGAGTATGAGGACTGTAAATGATGAACTGGAAAGAATTTGGAGTCACTCAGTCCAATCAGTAAATTGGACCTAAACTGGAAGCAAAATGTTACATTTCAGAGGCATGAATTATGACATCTTACTGAAGTATTTTCCTATGTGTAAATCATGAATCGAAGATATTATATTTTCGGAGAGACAGTGGTTCTTATTCCCTACCACTCTGTTGAGAAAAAGCTCCCGTAACTTACAGAACCAATTAGATAAGTTAACGCGAATTGCATACCTTTTGCAACATTGCATTAATTTTATGAATACGTTCTCTTCTCCGTGTTTTCCTTGTTTGGAGGAAATCGACGTCGAAATGTCGTTTTATGAATCATGCAAGCCTGTATAAGGATTCTTACATAAAAGACGCCCTTTGTGAACGTCTGGGCCCCCTTACGTCACACTATTACCATTGTGAGCTTCTAATTTTTTTTAAGAAAAATCGTGTTCACGTGCATACCTGTTAATTTAGGAAATCAAAGAAAATATCCAGGTTCCTAATGAAACTCTACTCTTTATTTTGATATTCTATATAGCTCAGGGCTGTCCAGCTTCAAACAACTGGGAGTCGCGTTGTTCCTTAGGTGCGTACCCATACAAGTACCTGTCCTGCAGTGACCTTTTATACGAAACATAAGCAGACGAACAAGGATTAGACCCATAAAGTTCATAAACGTTTTTTAAATTAAATGTTGGCTGGCCAACAGTGTTTAAAATGAGCTGCTAAAAATTTCTGGATTACGAATGTTGTACTTCAGCGTCATACTGTGCGTGGACAACTTATTATTGGTCATGTCACCGCAGATCGTGTGTGAACTTTATATATTACGAGAATTTTACATGTTTTGGGCTCCTTATGGACATCGTCAGGTAAAGTATTTACACGGATTCTCTACGTTGCTGTTGTTTTGCCTTGCGTTGGCCAATGTTTACAACTGGGGGAGGTCATACGTGTTATTTGTCACAGTTAATGCCAACACACAAAATAACATGAAAACATTAAAATACTACATTATTGAAATGTTTCGTTTGTTGTGGTATTATGAAACAATGTTTATTTCTGGATCACTGCAGAAGCGTCTTCTCTTCACTGCCAACGTATGTGGCCGTTGTTGTGCGTGTGTGTGTTTTTGCTCTTTCTTGTAGGTTGATTTTGTGGGAGCTGTCATGTCTGAATGAGTAGCTGTGTATAACTGATGCTTGATTGTATCTATATTGCATACGTTCTTGGAGTCATACTATTTCCGTATGACCAATTTGTTTGTTAGGCATCGTTCGAAATCAGTTTAAAGTTTACCACTAAAAAATTTTGCGTAAAACTTGTATCCAGCAAGAATTACTGCTTTTCTTTCTGTCAATAAAGACGAAAGCGTTGATACATATTTTGGGGAGTGAAAGGATATTCTGGCGGGCCGAATGCGTCCTGCGTCGTGCAATTTAGACAGCCCTGATGTAGCCCTTTTTTTTTTTATTCGGACGAAGGTTCCGTTTGGATTCTTACACTATGGAAATTTACATACACGCTGCTTGGCACATAAACTGAATTAAGTACATGTTTTCATGTTGAAGAGACTGGGGTTTACAGGTCAGTGCCTTGTTCTGAGATCCTAAGGAGAGAGTGTAGGAATGTTAACTGAAAGGCGAATTATGGTCTTATTTCTTGTTAAGAAACACACTTCATTAAACAGAGAAAACGAAGAATGGATTAACATGTAACGAACAAACACCATCACTACGGCTTTAAATCTGTTACCACTTACATGATACAGATGCAATACAGTCTTCTGTGGGTTTCATAGATTATTGGCGAAGTGCAGTATTTATGAGGAGCTTCATAACTTGTATTCTTCGCCAAATACATTCAGAATGATCAAGTCAATGAGTATGAGGTGAGCAGGGTATGTAGCAGGCATGGGGAGAAGAAGAATGCATATAGGATTTTGGTGGGAAAATAGAAGGAAAGAGACCTGGATGTAGGTGGGGGATAGTATTTAAATAGATGACAGAGAAATAGGATGGGATGATATAGACTGGATTCATCTGGTTCGGGATAGGGACCAGTGGAGGACTTTTGTGTACGTGTTAATGAATCTTCAGGTTCCATAAAATGTTGAGAAATTATTTAGTAGCTAAGTATCCGGAGGCTTCTCAAGAAGGGCTCACCTCCATGGAGTTAGTCAGTTATATTTTCTGAGAAGTAGTGGATCTGGAACGGGGTTCACTCAGCCTCTTGATAATAATTGAGGAGCTGTTTCAAGGAAACAGTGGCTTCGGTCTAGAAAACCGAGATTAACGGCCGTGGAAATCTGTTGCGCTGACCACGCGACGCCCTCTATCCGCTAAAGTTGACACTAACTTCGCCGACAAGCGGCGGTCACTCGGTCGGTATAGTTCGCTTGCGGACTACAGGCCACGGAGTTTGTTTTGTTAGTTAGTTAGTTAGTTATTGTTCGAATCACCACTTAGTCAATGTTTCATATAAATTCACTACATATTTCCGCCACACAGGGCCACCATCAGATATATATGATGATTTGCGTAAGTTGTTATACTGTATTGTAATGTCACATAGCCAGTGACGGCAGCACTTGTGAATTTTTAAATTAAGAGACCAAAATTGGTTCCTTTCAAAATAATTTAATTGGCCTGTATGGCCGAAGCATGTTGTGAATATGCATGAAAACATGGACTGAGTGGTGACTGGACCAGTAATCTTATCAAGTTGCATTGAAAACTGTATTGCATATATATATATATCAAGTGTTCGACAGATGCAGCAGGATGCTCAGATACAATAACTGCTATCAGTTAACTCAAAACCCGCATTACTTGCTAATATCGAAGTAAGCAGTGTGCCACTGTAGTACAGATTATGAAGTCGACATCGAATAATTACGCTGACATATGCATATTTCCTCGTGTCAGTAACAGCCAGGCCAGTGGTATACATCCAAGAGGATTTAGGTAATCCTAAGATCTTCCAGCGCCGGTCACGGTAGCCGAGCGGTCTAAGGCATGCACTGTCTTCGCTCGCTCGGAAGCTGGGATCGTGGGTTCGAATCCCACTCAGGGCATGGATGTTTGTGTGCGCTTTTCTGTGTTTGTGTACCGGTAGAGGCATTGCGACAAGCTGATCACCCACCCAAGGAGTCCTACCGTATGTCTAAGATCTAGTAAAACCGAAGTGAAACAGAGGTAGGCCTAGGCCCAAATGAGGGCTGTAGCGCCACTGAAAATAAAAAGATCGTTCAGCGTTTGATTTATTTTTAATTATTCCTCTATTAACTCTCCTTGACTTAATTCTGAAAGCAGTTATTATTACAGTTTTCTTTGCTGAACTTTCTGTCACCTAGGTCCATTTTGCGCGTCTGACTGAAGTCCGTCTTCTCGCTCTGGTCGTGGCTCTGATCCGTATGGTGACATGCCGCAGGGTGGTATTGTATTACACCAACACATTATACTCATGTTCTGCACATCGTCAATCCCGACTGAAGGTTTTCTTCGTTTTCCTCAGTCTCTCCAGGAAAATGGCAAACGGATAGTACCTCGATTAGGCCAGGCCACTTCCTTACTGACCGCCGTACAATATACCACAGACCTGGTTGTGAGCAGAATATATAGGGTTACATGGTTCTAAATGTACCACCAGATTTAACGTACTAAAACTCTACATTCTGTCCACAGAGTGTATTTATGTGTTTCCTACGGTTCTCATAATAAGCATTTGTTGTGTCCCTAAACAGCATTAACCGGCCGATCTCTGTACCGAGATATAGTGTGTTTCTTATGAGGTGCAAACTGGATTTTAAAGCGGATTCTGTTTTCAAAAGTCCACCTCCCTCCGAGTTTCACCGAAGTGAACCGAAGCTGACCGTCCAGAAATCGAACGAGACACGAGCTGCTGGCATTGCTCTACACTTCTAACGTTTGCATTTGAGGTTATGTTTTGATTTATGATGTGGTGATAGTAAATGAAGTGTTCAAATATGGCATGTGTCATACACAAACTCAAGAAGGAAACGTTTAGAACCAGAATTTCTTTGGGACTGCGGCTAGTATTGATCATACTGTTACTTAACAAGAACAATAACCTCCAGCACACAAGACTTCTCCTTGAGTCGGGTTACAATTAGACCCACTGGTTAACTGGAAGTGCACAACCTATATTTTAGCCCGGAAGAAGAGGAGTGTATGGACTGATAGTGGCTGTATTGACCTTAGTAATAGGTCGTGCCGCCGGTCACGGTAGCCGAGCGATCTAAGGCATGTACTGTCTTCGCTCGCTTGGAAACCGGGATCGTGGGTTCGAATCCCACTCAGGGCATGGATGTTTGTGTGCGTTTTTCTGTGTTTGTGTAAAGGTAGAGGCCTTGCGACGAGCTGATTACCCGCCCAAGGAGTCCTACCGAATGTGTAAGATCTAGAAAAACCGAAGTGAACGGAGAAGTTCATGGAGGTAGGCCTAGGCCCACTGGGGCTGTAGTGCCAAGGGGAAAAAAATAGGTCGTGCCATAGTTCAGACAGTTAGTCGCCGGCTTCCCACCGCAACGGCCCTCGTTCGAGCCCAGGTCATGTCAAGTGGGTTTTATTGTGGACAAAGCGACACCGAGGTAGGTTTTCTCCGAGCTCTACCGTTTCTCCTGCCAATTCGCATTCCACCAAGTACTCCACAACCATCAACATCATCGTACGGGGCTGGTACAATAGGCCCATTGGTGGCCGATGTACCAAGTGGACTCAAGTCTCATCTCAGCCCGCGAATAAAAAGAAACCATAATAATCTGAGCGAAGGTCGGTTATTTCGTAAGACTACAGACGTTTGGAGATACTCGAGCCAGTCGTCAGATCAACATACGCTGTGGAGATTTCTGTCCAGAACGAAATAAGGAAAAGGAACATAGAAACACTGGCCTCGTTGATAAATTCTGTCTGATATCTTGCAAAACATGAATTTCGTGGGCATGGTGAGTCTGCGAAATTCTTGAATAAGAGGAATTACGTAGAGATTCTGATGTTCACTGCCGAATGTGATAGTGATGACAAAATCATCTGTGCTGTGTGTAAACATCGATAAGAATATGTCGTCATCAGATACGCTGTAGAATTATGACGACATTCGTAATGATCTACACTGTACATCATTACGTCGTCATTAGAAAGTTACCGTATTCTATTTTAAACACACGATAGCGTTAAAAATCGCCATACCGGAGAACTTTGTTCCCTAAAGTTGCTACTTAAGATATCAATACCCCCAAAGATATTTCAGACGGAGAATGCTTGCAACAGTAAGTAGTACACTGAAGAACACCATAAAACAAAGAGATGGCGAAAGCTGTGGTTGTGTGTGTGTGTGTGTATGTTCTACCAGACGAAATTCAGACGTAACAGATATTTTTCAGCTTCTAACATTTCTCCGTTTTTTCTGCGAAAATGGATAATTTTGTCTCATGTTTGTGTTAGTCTTCATAGAACTGTTGAAGCTCTGTACAAGCATGAGCTTCTGATGGCGTAGGAGTTATAATATTGTGTATCAGACTTAACGACGGGGAATCTGCTGTCCGGGAATGCTGGAGGTCTGCAGGTAAAAGTACAATAAAACTCCGCCCGGCAGTGGTTCATTTGCGTATTGCAGAGTACTGAGCATTGATCTCCAGCAATTTATAAGTAACATTAAGGATGCAGTGTATTTATTCAGACTTTATTTCAGGCTCTTCGGCAGTTCTGGGAAAGGAAGTTGCAAGAATGACCCCTACTAGATAGAATTTTACATCATACCTTGTTCATACAGTCAACGAGTATTAATCTTAACTTTTGGAACTTTTTGATGACGCTGAAATTTCCGGAGAATGGGAAACTGAAACAGTTTTTACAGACACATTGATGTGCTTCGCTTCTTAGCAGTTTTCAGTCCTGCTTTCTTCTGGAAATGTTTTCTCACAAAGAGGCATGACATACTCCCAGATGAGGGCACGGAGATTTGAATTGCCATGGCAGTGACTATGAAGTTCACTGTCTTCTAAGAAGTGCTGCCTTCTGGTCTAGTAGATATTTACTACCACCTCTTCTGCTTTGAAGATGGAGGCAGCAGCTTTCTCCGAAACGTTCGTAAATATCTACCAACTACATGGCGCCACATCCCAGAAGACAGTAGATGTAAGGACCAAAGACATTGCTTACTGCTGCAGAATGATTAACAGTGTGAAAGAGAGTATAAGATAGCTTTTTTTTTTTAATTCGCTTATTGAGGGTGGAGTCCAACTGGGTTCACTCATCACGGCGCCCACTGATTGGCCTATTGTAGCCTGCCCCGGGTGATTATGATGATGGAGAATTTGGTGGAATGAAGATTTGCAAGGGAAACCGAAGTACTCGGAGAAAACCAGCCCCAGCGCCACTCTGTCCACCACAAATCCCACTTGACCAGACCCGGGATCGAACCCGGGCCGCCGCGGTGGGAAGCCAACGAGTAACCGCCTGAGCCTTTGGGAAAATGTGAGATGTTATCAACCTGCGGAGATTCCAAGAGAACGAAGAAATGGAAACCTTTTACCTTTATGCGTGTGCAGACAGCTAGAACTAATGATGGACAGACTGTGTACTCAAATAACAGATTCTGAAATCTCCACGAGATTATGGGAGCCGGGGTAGCGACTGGCTATGGGCTGGACGACCGACGGGTCGGAATTCCAGTCCCAGTGGGGACAAGAAATTTCTCTCCTCCAAGTCGTCTAGACTGACTCTGGGGTCCACCCAACTTCCTATCCAGTGGGTACCGGGGCTCTTTCCCCGGGGATAAAGCGCAGGGGGGTGAAGCTCACCACTCACCTCCAACTAGTGCCGAGGTCAAGAAAATCTGGATATATACATCCACTCCCCCATACGCCTTCATGGAGTAGTGCTTAATTAGTTAAGCATAGGGACAGCTTTACCTTTACCACGAGTTTATGTTTACGTCACTTTTAACCCTACAGAATTCCATTCTTTTAGGGCACAGTTTCCTGAAGTAGCACTTGCGACATCACTTGAAACCTGAACACTTCTTCATTCCTTGCGTTTGATAAATTAACTAATAGTGCTGTATTTATCAAGTAATCGTAACTGGAATGGTTCACAAATTCGTGAAGTAAAACCCAGAAGTACAGAGTGTCCACTTAACGATCACTCTCGACAAATGGAACTGTACTTTGCTAACGTACTAACCTCCATTCGCAAGTATTTATTGCCGTTAACTCAAATATTCGAAGTATTTCTTCAGGTAAGCTCAGGAATGCTTTGCTCTTATGTACTTTAATTAGTATATACTCGTATATGTGTAGACGTATAAATTTAGGTGGGAGAATATTAGACTTCATTGATCTTCGCATGTGTTTTGAAAACCACTGTTGATTATTCAGCAGTCTTTCCGAGTGTCGGAAGACCATTACTGAAGCGTAGTTGGTTGAGGCACTATGCTACAAGCCGGAAAGTCGTGGGTTCGAATCCCAATGAGATAATCGGATTTTTCAGTTGACCTAATCCTTCCATCCGCAATACGGCCCTCGGGTCGATTCAGCCTCCAGCAGAAATGAGTTTCAGGAACCTCCCTGTAGGTAATGCGCTGCCGGCGCGTTAGGCTAGCACCCTCACCGCCGTCTGTGAGCCTATTGTCTAGAAAATGTGGGAGCCTCGACGGTCTGTTACAAGGATAACTTTACCTTTTACACATAGTTTAACGATTCTTATTTCATACCTCGAAATTCGTTAAACGAAAGAAGTGTACTGGACATAAAATATGTATCTTCTTTTTCTGCAACTTTAGTTGGAAACATTTTTCACTTCAGTGTATAGTTAGTGCCTCGCAACTTTAGCCGCGCGGAAAGGTAAACGCTTTTGTGGAGCATGCGAAGCTGTACGCTTCCTGTGGTGACGTTCAGAGCTACTCCCCGAGCGGAAAACATTGTCTACGGAGACCAGGAGTTGATACACAACGTACTATATACACCTGACCACACTTCAAGACGCTACATTCCAAACTGGTAGTACCTACGCTGACGTAAGCTGATAAGACTGCTCCCCCAGCTCCGCGAGAGATGGTATGACCTCTCTACCACGGCTAGAGTTCCGAGGAACTAACAGTACTCGTACAAGAAGTTATCTTCGAGATATGCGCAGAAACGCGTTGGAACATGTAAGGCATCCGTTTTGATTAAGTTTAACCCCATCTGGAATATGTGAAAAAATTGCAAAGAACTCTCCGATATTAATTTTAATTAAAATCCGTTCTACGGTTCTCGAATTTTTTCCTACAAACGTATGAACACGTTTGGACAGTTAACAGTTCGTATCGTATGATATTCTAGTGGAAGTGGTTGTAAACAGTTCTGTCTTCTGGAATGTAACGCCGTGTAATCCGTTGAAATTCAGCCGACACTGGTTGCCTTCTTGGCTTCCTCTTCAGCCATTAAGATGGAGGCAGAAACATCATTTGACTTTCAGCGGACTACACGGCGCTATAGCCCACAACTATTCAATTAGCAATACGTTTACAAGCTGGTAGTGCTAATACAATCCCATATACAACTACATCAATTGAACGTTACTTCTCAGCCCTCAGGAGAACAAACCTGTACTGAATAACCCAAGTTGCTTCCACTGATTTCCATTGAAAAGCAAGCTGCTTCTTCTTCGTCAGAGCTCCAGCTCCGAAAAAGCCGCTTTAGAAATATTCGTTGTTAAAGTAAGAGGAATGGAATTCACATAAAGTGTAGTTAGTTAGTTAGTTTCTTGGGGTGGGGTGAGACTGAGTGCAATTGGTACGTCGGCCATTATTTGGCCTATTGTACCAGCCCCGGATAATACGTGTAGATGATGAGTGTGGAGCACTCGGTGGAATGAGAAATGGCAGGGGAACCGAAGTGCTCTGAGAAAACCTGCCCCAGTCCTACTTTGTCCACCACAAGTCCCACATGATCCGACCTGAGATTGGGGCACGCGGTAGCGTAGTTGGTTGAGACATCATGCTACACGGCTGGAGGTCGCGGGTTCGATTCCCGATGAGGTGGATTTTTTTCAATTTACCTAATCTTTCCAGCCGCACTATGGCCCTGGGGTCGACTCAGCCTCTAACAGAAATGAGTACCAGGAATCTTCCTGAGGCTAAAGGGTGGCCGGTTCGTAAGGCTGACAACCTTACCGCCGTCTGTGAGCCGATTGTCTAGAGAAAAAGTGGGATCCTCGATGTCTCACAACCTTATGGGCCTTCACTGCCTGTTACAGGGACAGCTTTACATTTGTTCTTTACCTTTTACCCGGCTGAGATTTCAACTGAACATCTCCCGAATACAAGTCTAGAGCGTTACCGGTAGATTAGCCTATTCCATATCTTTTAAGTAAGTAAATAAAGTAAAGCTATCCCTGCAACAGGCCGTGGAGGCCCATAAGGTTGTGAGATGTTGAGATTCCCACATTTTGTAGACGATCGGCTCACAGATTGCAGTGAGATTGACATCCTTACGCACCGGCCGCCCTTTACCCCCAAGAATATTCCTGGAACTCATTTCTGTTAGAGGCTGAGTCGATCCCGCGACCTTCCGGTTTGTAGCAGAGCGCCACAACCAACTACTCTACCACACGCCCCCCGTTCCATGCCTTTACTTGGTTACAGTTTTTGTAATATTAGGAAGTCCCAGTTGGCGCGTGGTTCATGGTATGACACGATGCCTTCTCGGTGATAAAATGGCTCTTGTATTAATATTTTAAATGCATAGAATATCTCGGCTCCAAAACAAACTGTAGTACGTTATCATACTCCGTGTTTTCAGCATGCTCGATGAGCGGAACTGATTGTGCAGCAGACAAACATGTAGAGAGAGATAGAGATGGCTACAGGTCATTGAACGTCCTTTATACCGGCTTTCACCACGCGCTCGCATATTGCTACACATGAAACAGCACACCGTGAATCGACTGTCTCATAGAAGCTGGGTGAACCTTAATACCAACATCCGCTGACACTCCGTATCAGGAACCACTGCAATTGAAAGACGATGTCACGTAAGCCTCCATATTTCCAGACACCAAAAATACTGACGAATTCCCCCCCCCCACAGAATTTGTTATTGTTATTATTAGTTTTGCTATAATAATAATATTAATAATAAGGTAAAATTGTACCTGTGCTTAGGTAATTAAGTACTACGCCATGAAGACGTATGGGCGAGTGGATGCACAGATCCACGTTTTCTTGACCTCGGCACTAGTTGGACGTGAGTGCTCAGCTTCACTCCCGGCCGCTTTATTTCCGGGGATAGAACCCCCGGTACTCACTGGATAGGAAGCTGGGTGGGCCCCAGAATCTATCTGGACGACGTGGAGGAGAGAAAATTCTTGACCCTACCGGAACTCGAACTCCAGTCCCTCGGTCGTCGTCCAGCCCTTAGTCAGTCGCTGTATCGATTACTCGATTACTCTGCCAATAATAATNATTAATAATAAGGTAAAATTGTACCTGTGCTTAGGTAATTAAGTACTACGCCATGAAGACGTATGGGCGAGTGGATGCACAGATCCACGTTTTCTTGACCTCGACACTAGTTGGAGGTGAGTGCTCAGCTTCACGCCCGACCGCTTTACNTTTTTTTCAATTGATCTGTCCTTCCAGCCGCACTATGGCCCTGGGGTCGACTCATCCTCTAACAGAAATGAGTTCCAATAATATTCTTGGGAGTAAAGGGCGGCCGGCGCTTAGGGCTGGCAACCTTACCGCCATCTATGAGCCGATTGTCTAGAAAATGTGGGAACCTCAACATGTCACAACCCTATAGGCCTCCACGGCCTATTACAGGGATACCTTTACTTCTTTTACTTACCTTAGTAGTAGAAGTAGTAGTGGTGTTGGTGATGGTAGCGATAGTATACCATTCAAGAATGAGTAGTTTTTCTGCGATGTCTGTCACTTTTTCCCCCTTTTCTTACGGACAGGAAGCCTGTTTCAAAGTGGTTTGTGGCATTCTGTCAGGACGGTCTTTCCTGATTTAGTCTCGCAGAGTGGCCGCGCCATAGCTCAGGCTGTTAGTCGCTGGCTTCCCACCTCGGCGGCCCGGCCTCGAGATGTGGGATTTGTGGTGGACAAAGCGGCACTGGGGCAGGGTTTCTTCCAGTACTTCGGTGTCCTCTGCCAATCTTCAGTCCACCAATTGTTCCACAATCACCATCATCTGACATGTGGGTCTGGTACAGGAGGCCAGTAGCGGGCACAGACTAGTCTCGCAGAGGACATTAACATCTGCAGCTATAAGTTACAGCCTATATGTACAATCTCTCCTACCCATGATCTGAGTTTTCCGGCTTAGTCAGAGTCCTCAGCCTCTTGCGACTGACGGTCAGTCAGTCAGTAAGTCTTGGTGTCGAGCCCCATTTGGGGCTCATGACCAGATATTAATTATTATCGTTTGACAGTTACGGTCTTGTTTCGGTGGGGCGCTAGATTTTGTTCGTAGACAACCATGAGCGATTGTGTAGTACCTCTTGTTTCATTGTTTTGCACCCGTTTAAGGCATAAGCCTATAAATTTGGTTCACAGGAATGTGCTGTATATTTTTAATATTGTCGTATTAAATTAGCAGTTTCCTTATTTCAGAACTGTTACAATTTATTTCAAGAGAACTCCGGGCAAAGAACTTGCACTTCCATTTTGTATGTATGGGCCTATGTGGTCATCATCATTTGCTCGACAGTCCTGCGTGAACCCTGGCCTACTTTAAAAGCGTTTCTCCACTCTTCCCTGTTTACTGCCAGGTTCTTCCAATTTCTCTGTCCTGGATGTCTGATATCCTGGTCTTAGGAGCTGTCATAGGAAGGTTTTGGCACTCTACACGAAAGAGAAAGGAAGTTAAGGGAAGCCTGCCGTTAAAAATGGTCGAAAAACGTTTATTACTTTTTTATATTATAGTTTTAAGCTTTCGGTTCTGAACGTATCGATATTCTGCCGTCTTAAATGTATTCTGTGCGATTTAAATGCTTGACCTTGCATGCATTTAAATGTCTGCATACTGATGTCTCCCACTGTCGTATCAATTGGAATACAGGCAGCTGAGACGGGATTTTTTCTTCACCACCACATCCAGTACACCCCCCCCCCTTTTTCCATTCTCATACCTTGCGTTTATGTATGATTTGCGACGGTGTCTGTAGCTCATAGTACACGTATATAGAATTGAATGCAGTGAATAATATACCGAACAGGATGTTGTGGAAGGAAGCCGGATGGGATAATTTGAGATAAAATCTCGGAATTTGTCTGGAGAGACTGAGAAATCCATGAAGGACCTCAGAAAGTAGACCTAATTTGAGCCAGAACCTCTCGGATACGAAGCAGGGATATTGCATACCCTGTCGTCACATTCAAATTTTATGAGACTGATATCATGGATTTTTTCCTCGGGAGCATGAAGCTTGTTCCTGTTCATCTAATGTGGAGGACTATAATACATATGGCATTCTCCTGTACGTCCTGATCTCGTTTCGTCAGGGACTCTGTAATTTTACGTTTCACCACACTTTATCTGGCCCCTCAGCTTCTTGTAGAATGCTATTTGTGATTCTTACCTCAGGAGTGGGGCGGACGAAACGTCAAGCTGACCACTTCCCTTGTATCGACATATGAAGCCCTACATTCAATATCATGCGCCATAATGATATAGTGCTGAACAAGACTAATGGCTTTACCTTTGCCTCATTCCTTAGAAAATTCTCCGGAAATCTTCGTCGTTATGCAATTTATGTGGCATAGCCGCGGCATATTAAAGGAATAAAAACCGAACACAAAGTGAACTTTCGTATTCTCGCATCTGGCTACTATCTCGCAAAACAGTTGAAACGACAGCCTGCCCTGGATCTGCCGCTGCAGTGCCTCTGGGCCATGTGGTCCATCCCCAGCCAGCCAGCCAGGCAGCTAGGCACCCAGCGAGCCAGGCTGCGTCCTATTGTGGGCCAAATCGACGCCCAGGGTACATGATGCATGGCATCCGAGTCTTCTATGTTATGGTGATGTAGTATGGGCCCCAGTTTTGGCTGGGTTGCTATGGAAACCCATCACTAGTCAAAGCAATGGATGTTCTCTTTTCCGTGGAAGGATAAGTACGGGGTCTCTGAAGCGCTGCTCTTTCTCATGCATTGTATGTTATACGGGTGGGCTCCCTTGACTGTCTCCCTCAGTTCTAAATGCTCTTACATTATCTATTCATCGGAATTGAATGAGGGCTCCTTCTCACGCACGGCAAACGTCTGTACGTGTATATGAAGCAGGCGTATATACTCGCAGGTGTAGTTGTATGAAGATACTTCCTCATATATCAGTTTATGGGGTAATAGTATTGCGACTCGTTTTTAAGACTTGCGTAAAATGTAATAGCGGAATTTGATTATTATTTTGACTTCAGATAACCCGAATTTTAAATGTAGCCTATTAGGGCTTTAATTTCAGAATTGAGCTATGTGGAACCCAGAGAATCCGTTACATAGGGTCCCGTGGTTTAACACCTATAATGGTAGATTTCATTATGGTTGTAAGCCTAAGAAAATATTGTATTCAGATTGTAAATCCGAAAGTTGCATTATCCCAAAGTAATTCTATTATCCTGAACACTCTTGAACTCGCTGCTCCAAACAGCGAGAGATCAACACCATAGCCTGTACACTATCGTTGGCCGATAAAGCAAAAATGTTGGGGTGCGCTATATATTATCATGGATGTGGAAACCAATAAATTCCTTGTACCTTCTGGGACTGATAACTTCTTGAGAAGAATCGCCTTTGCTGAGAGATGAACATCAAAATGAATCTTATAGATGCTGGTTGAGAAAATGTGGTCTTCTTTGAACTGGTGTAGGATCGGGTAAAAGATTGCTTATCAGATGGCAGTGATGGACCTTTATGATCCATAACGAGGTTTTTCTCGGTCAGCGCCTTTAATTGGCATGAAGTAATTTAAAAGCATTAAAGTGTTAGTACGCTGGTTGATCCCTGTCACACACGCACGCAGGCACGCGCATGAATGATGATAAGGCTGTTATTTCTCTTCAGCAATCCTACATTTGCTGTGATTCATAAAAAGTAGGTTCATAATGTTGTTATTGTTTTGTAGCTCATTTAACGACGCTGTCAGTAGCTCACACTAGGCCCAGTATGGCGTCGAATGCTTGAATGGTGGATAATGAATTGTAAAGATGTGGAAGGAAGCAGTCGTACCACCATCATAGCATTTGTCTGGAAATTACAAATGAAACCGAGGAAAAGCGCAGTCAGGATAGTTGGTGTCCCGTCGGAGATTCGAAGTAGAAATAGATTCCAAATAGAAGCGTTATATCAGTCAATTTGCTCGACTGGTAGAGCATATAACATGCTTTTGAAAAGGAGAAATGCATACAAAATTTTAATCGGGTAATCAGAAAGGAAGAGAGCACTTGAAAGACTTAAAGCGTAAATGGGATGATAATATTAAAATGGTACTTAAAAATGTGGTGGGAGGGTTTGTATTGGGTTCATCTGTTTAGGATAGGATCCGGACGGTGGGCTGTAACAAATATTCAGGTTATTCGGCTTACATAATAGTGGTGCGGGGTAGCGTAGTTGGTTGAGGCACTATGCTACAAGCCGGAAGGTCGCGGGTTCAAGTCCCGATGAGGTCATTGGATTTTTTTCAATTGACCTAAACCTTCCGGCCGCACTATGGCCCTGGGGTCGACTCAGCCTCTAACAGAAATAAGTACCAGGAATTAATTAAATAATTTTCTTGGGGAGTAAAACGCGGCCGGCGCTTAAGGCTGACAACCTTGCCACCATCTTTGAGCCGATTGTCTAGATAATGCGGGACCCTCAACGTCTCACAACCCTTATAAGCCTTCATGGCCTGTTACAGGGGTAGCTTTACTTTTACATAATAGTGGCGAATATCTTGACTAGCTGAGCGAATATTAGTTCGTCAAGAAGGGCTCCCCTCGTGGAGTTAGTTACATTTGTTGTGTTTAATTCTGGAATAGTTGCTGAATCTTCGGATGCTTCTTAAATGTATGTTTGATGTTGCTCTCAATAACAGTGTTAACTTCAGGGAGTTAAAGTTTAGAAACTAATGTCGCCGTGTTTATTCTGCAGTTTTGCCGGCATGTATGTAACGCATGGAGTCAAACACACGGTTGTTGGAACATATATATGATTTATTTAAGGAGAACCCAATGTTAGGAATGTTAGTAGCGTCGTCTGTTAGCAGACTAATGCTCTTCTAGCTAAAGTCGGATCGCAGTGCAAGCGTGTGTTTTTAATGAAACTTTATCTAAAAGCGGGATTCTTTAAAACAACCCAAAGTGATTACAGCCTCCGATTTTGATGTCCAGTAGCTGCGAAATGTGTTATGTGGAAGTCTGTTGAAACCGTTCTGACAGGCAGGAAATGTGAACATACCGAAAACGTGCTCGCCGGTCGGCTGCTGTTACAGGGGTTAGTGAGAAATGTGAGTGCAAGTCCGAACAAGTGACTGCGGAAACTTGCACAACAGACTGGACCGTCGCACTGTAGTTGTCGCGAAGGAGCGAAGACGTTGTAATTGTTTCTATGCAAAGTTATTCAGCAGTTGCTACTACCGGACTGTGAAAAATTACATTTCTGTGAGTGTTGTTTGCAAAGGTGGAGGATGACCCTCGCATGTTAGATGAGGCGTGGTTCCATCTTCACCTCTCAGAATACTCGCGCATGGTCGACGGGATATCCTCATGTAGCCCATGGAACTTCCCTCCAACATGTCAAGATTGGAGTGTGGTGTGCAGGGTCTTACCGTAGGATTGTTGGGCCCATTTTCTTCTAGAATTCTGTTAACTCAGAGAACTGCATTGACATAGCGCATGAATTCCCCCAGCACCCTAATAAAGAGGAATTTCCGAAACATATTCCCATCAAAACTGCGCAACATTCCATACCGCATCAGAGTCTGTTGTTCGGAGATGAATTATTTCAAAGGGACCATGACCCCCAGTGTTCACCGGATTTGTCACCACCAGATTTTTTCTTTGAGGCTACATTACTAAATAAAAATATGCTCCTTTTCTGTTAATGTGAATAGCAAAAACTGTGTTGAGATCAGTTTTACTTAGTTGCCTTACTCACTTACTCATGGAGCTGAGCCCTTTTTGAGAAGCCGTCAATTCTGCAGCTACTCAAGAATTTCCCAGCATTGTATGGAATCCGAAGGTCCATTACCGTGTTCACAAGAGCCCTCAAATTGTCCCTGTCCTGAGCCAGATCAATCCAACCCATACCATCCCATCCTATCTCTCTAAGATCCATTTTAATATTGTCCACCCACATACGTCTTGGTCTTCCCAGTGGTCGCTTTCCTTCTGGCTTTCCCACCAGTATCCTATATTCATTCCCCTTCTCCCCATTCATGCTACATGCCATGCCCACCTCGTCCTCCTTGACTTGATCATTATAATTATACTTGGAGAAGAGTACAATTTATGAAGCTCCTCATTATGCAGTTTTCTACAACCTCCTATCACTTCATCTATCTTCGGTCCAAATATTCTTGTCAACTCCCTGTTCTCAAACACCCTCAGTCCGTGTTCCTCCCTTAATGTGAGAGACCAAGTTTCACACCCATACAGAACCACAGGCAAATATTAATTTTGTATGTTCTAATTTTTATGTTTTTAAATAGCGGACAAGAACACAAAAGCTTCTGGACTGAATGGTAGCAAGCATTACCCGAGTTCATGCTCCTTTTAATTTCATGGATCAGGTTTTGATTTGTTATCGTCGTTCCCAAATATCTGAACTGTGCCACATTTTCAAAACATCTGTTACCTGTCTTTGTGTTATGATTTTGCCCTGCATTTTGGTGACGAGACAGCATTTACTTAGTTGTCTATATACATTAAATTCAAAGAAATTTGAGTTCTTCGTTTTTGATGGGGCTAGGTAGTTTATTTTATTGTCTATTTCATTCTCTGGGGTGAATTTTATTTTCAGTCATGTATTATTTAATTCAGGTAATGTATGTTCTAATTCTCTGAGTTCTGTATAATGGACAATTACTATATATTTTGCATTCCTAAATACCGTACGATATGGTACTGTTTTAACATGGTTATAATTTTGTAATTTATTTATATATTGCAAAAATATTTTTGCCAAAATGGCTGAAGTGGGAGTACCGATTGAAAGACCTGATCATCTATAAAATTTTTGTAATGCTGAAACTATTTGTTCTCTGTTTTTAGTACTTTCATTATTTCTGGTGTTTGATCAGTTATACAAAAATAAGTATTAGTTATAACTTGTTTTGTAATGTGTGATACTTCTTGTGACTTTGTCTTAATACGCATGTTTAGGATATATAGCTGTCGAAATTGAAGGCATTTCTTTGAGAAATTTACGTTGAAATTCCAGTGGGTCTTATGCTAATGCTTCAATATTTGTACTAGATGTTTAGCCAGTTTATATGCTGTGACCCCACATTAATTCGCTGTCGGTCTGATAGATGTATCTCGTTTATGGAGTTGCAGTTGACATCGTATGGATGACCATTTCGGGTTTCAGCTCTCTACATTTCTATTTTCCGTCTTCATTCGTGATTATATAGAGGACATAACGGTGTGTAGACCGTTGAAAATCGAACGACGTTTCGAAGTAACATGTCACCCCCATCTTCAGGGTCGAAGAGTAAACCAAGCAGGAAACCAGCATGAAGCACGTAGCAGAGCTTGTTACCTCCCTGAAGACAGAACTGCTTACGTAACCGCCTCTTTGGAAACCTCGAATCCTACATAGTGTTTATAGTATATAGTTTCTTATCGGTTTTGATATATGTCAGTTAAATGATTTCCATTTTTCAGCTCTGCTGCAATATATTAAGATATCATACTGTTGTGATCGTCATTGTAGACCTGCGTCATGACAGTGGTATTGCCAGTTGATTTGTATTGTTTTTTTTCTTAATATTATTGATGGTGAATTTCTCTTATATGGTGATGTTACTGTACAAAGTAAGCTTCACGCCATGAAAACATATGCGGGAGTGACCTCGGCCGTAGATGGAGGTGAGTGATCAGTTCTATGCTCCGGCCGTTTTACTCTCGGGAAAGGAACGTCTAGCACCCAGTTGATAGGCTGGGTGGGCCAAAGAGCCGGTTTCGACGCTGTGTAGCAGAGGAAACTGTCTTTCCTATGCCGGCAATCGAACCCCAGCCGTCCAGCCTGTAACCTGTCGCTATACCGACTGAGCTATTTCCGCTTCCCGCATTTATGTGTACATTGGTGGAACTCTTTCAGCTGTAATCTATTCCTTAGAGGCATGAGGCTGGAACGTCATGAAATGCTGCTTTGCAGGCTGAAAGATAACGTGCGCTTAAAGTTTTGGTTAGTCCAAGAAAACGGCGTGAATTGTGGCGGTATCTCATTACACGCAATGATAATTGGCTCTTGAGGGTGCTGTTGTTCCTGGCTCCAGTGGGGCATTCTGTAGAACAATTGTTATATGCCGATGTATAATGTCTTTTCTGTCGGTTATCTTTGCAGTGGGGTCACGCAGTAGCGGAGTTGGTTGAGGCACTATGCTGCAAGCCGGAAGACCGCGGGATCGAATCCCGATGAGGTGGATTTTTTAAATTTCTTTTAAATCCTTCCAGCCGCACTATGGCCCTGGGGTCGACTTAGCGTCTGACAGAAATAACTACCAGGAATATTCTTGGAAAATTCTTTGGGGGTAAAGAGCGGCCGGCTCGTAAGGCTGACAACCTCACCGCCATCTGTGAGCCGATTGTCTAGAAAAATGTTGGAGCCTTAACATCTCACAACCCTATGGGCCTCCACGGCCTGTTACATGGATACCTTTACTTACTTTATTTTACTTTACTTTATGTTTTCAGTGTCATGTCACAATCGACTGACTATGCCAACAGCACGTTTATTTGTATCTGCAATTAGTGAACATCAGGACCAGTAAGATATGGAAATTCTCTCTCTGTCTAACTGGAATGCCCTTTCTTACTCATGTTGGCCCTGTTTCGCCCTTTGAGGAGTAAATTTTAAAAGATCCAGAACTATGTCAGATAATTTTTCTCCCACAGTGATCTTCCTGTCCACAGTAAAGTACATATGTTATTAACGTTCGCACTTTGCAGAGCACGGGAACTGGAAAACTCACGCTCTGTGCAACACTTTGCCGTGCAAAATAGACGGCATTGAAATACAGCGAAGGGCAGTTTGTGAGCGGCGAAACTGCAAACGCGACATCCTGTGGGATTAATGTTTTTGCAGAATTTCAGTACAGTAAAAGGTTGCAGAGAACAGTTGTACATTGTACCTGCAGGAGAGATTCTGTAGAAATAGCAGAACCATGGTTACTGCTAACAATGATTATTGGGGCTATAATTTAGTCCGGAAGATCGTCATCAGTTTGTTTGAAGCCGAACAAACCACCCTCGCTTGCATGATGAGGGAGAAGAGCGTGACTGAGATTTCCAAACTTGATTACGTCAGTCAGAATAGGGTAGTAGCAGATTACAATGGGAGTATAGGCCTACTTACCCTTCCTGAGAATTCCAGTAATTACTGGCCGCAGTATCTCCCCCCTCCCCGACTTGACTACATAACTATCCTGCCAGAAAATATTAACTTTCTATGGCTCTACATCCCTCTTTTGCTGGACCTTGGCAGCTTTTCACTTTCTTGATCTTTTACACAGTCTCTAGGACTCCTTGGACGGGGGATCAGCCTGTCGCAAGGCCGCTATCTGCACACCGGACAACACAAACACAGAATAAACAACATACGTCCATGCCTCAAGTGTGATTCGAACCCACGATCCCAGTGTTTGAGCCAGCGAAGACAGTTCATGCCTTAGATCGCGCGGCCACTGTGACCGGCAGAAAACTTGAACTACGGTCAGATATTCTCCTTTCACAAAATTAAGAGCCTGCATGAACTCCGTGGTTTCCAAATCCTCCTTGGCCGCGCCATAGCTCAAGCGGTTAGTCGCTGGCTTCCCACCGTGGCGGCCCGGGTTCGAGCCCGGGTCTGGTCAAGTGGAATTTATGGTGGACAAAGTGGCGCTGGGGCAGGTTTTTTTCCGAGTACTTCGGTTTCCGCTGCCAATTTTCATTCCACCAAATTCTCCATCATCATAATCACCCGGGGTAGGTACAATAGGCCAATCAGTGGCCGACGTGCCGAATGGACCCAGCTGGACACCACCTGCCACTATGCGAAAAATCCTGTTTGAGAAAGTGATAAAGTCCGGTCTCTCAGCTAGTCAAGAAATTCCCCGTCTTTAATGGAATCTTATGGTTCATTATCATGTTTACAAGGATCCGCCACTGATCCCATCTGGTGCATAGCCTTACGCCATATTGCTTTATAATCTGTTTTAATATTGTAATAGTTGATATTCTTACAGAGTGGCTATGAAGATTGCCGTCTTCTGGGATGTAACGCGTGCAGTCTGGTAGATGTTTACTGACGTTCTGGAGAAACTCACCGCCTCCATCTTCATGGTAAAGGAGATTTGCTTCCGAAATGTCAAGTATTTGCCAGGCTGCACGTCCAAGAAGACAGTGACTTTATTTTAATATTTTCTTCTAATCTACGCCAAGATATTCGGAGTAATTTATTCCCTTCAAATTTTTCAACACGCATTTCTGAGCTCTGTGGTGCGTGATATCAGCCCGCCCATCTCATGCTTCTCAACTAGATGACCACAGTAATATCTAGTGAAGAATACACATCATTAAGTTCGTTGTTATGCCATTTTTCATATCTTCCTGGCCGCTTCTGCTAAGCTGTATTCCATATTATATGCTCACTTAGAGTCGGAAGCTCTCTAAAGTGTGCCTCGTAACTTGTTCAGATTTTATCGGTTGAATTACAGATCTGCTCGAGAGCAGTGTATCGGGCGTTACTTTCACTTCTGTTGCTGCTGCTTGACTAAACGTTGCGAAACTTCCAGTCGCATGGTCACGTTTATTGCAGTTCCTACGTCTAGCTCTGTTTGTATAGGCCTACTACCTTCGCCACCCGCAACTGACTTTCTCCTAGTCTCAATGTGGCCTTATATTTTATTTTGCTTTGCGGTTTCAGTTCTTCATGACCGAGGAAAAGCGTTCGTTCAGAACACACGGTGTTTTATATTAAACGATATTAAGCATTTTATTTTGCTTTCCATTATTTTGTAAGGGAAGATAAAGTTTATGTTATCATTTTATCGGTATATATATATATATNTGTGTGTGTGTGTGTGTTTCTGTCCATTACAAATTGACTGTCTTTTGAAGCAATGGATCAGGTTGTATAAAATTTGGCATGCCTTTAAAAGTTATTCAGCCTATGTACATTAATTTCTTAATACTGCTATATTGACATGGTTGCTGTTCGAATTTCTGAGGTGGAAGCGATACTGACACTTTTTAATTGAAGGTTTTGTGTTATTTAAGCTTAGGAAAATACGTATGTTCAACGTATGTGAAAAAGTCTTTTTTAGTAGAATGTGAAATAGTAACATTGCAGTCATGTGAAATCCATAACTGTTCTCCCTTCCTTTTGATAGCAGTGTTCAGGAGGCTAATTTGAAACCTCACATGGTGCCAGAAACATCCGATTCGTCGTTATTTGTCCTTTACCGGCGTCTTGTAATATTTGGAAAACACGCTGAATCATTGTCTTCGTACCAAACTACAGCCGTCTATTTCCCGGTCTGTCACTTTACTGAGCTACATCGGGTAATAAATATAGGCTTATCCGTTCTGCTGTTACATAATGCAGAAGTCAGTACTAAAATCTACTATAGATTGGCGTATCTGACTGAAGTAGTCTATACATCATTCATGCATCAGCAGAAGCAGCGCACTGCAGGGACAAATTATGTAACCTGCCAGGAAAGGACGACTGTCATTATGGTTCGCGGTCTTCGGTTGGTCGATCTCTGCTGCATATGTTGTAACATGTTGATAGTTGCAGGACATAAAGTGCTCCCATACAGGGTTGGTCATTTCTCTCTGCATATCCAGTTTCTTATACCATTAGTGAAACTATGTGAAATGTCTACACTACAAGTCGCGGCCAATTTTATTTCGGCACATGTGTGTCCAGTATAACAGTTGCTTTATATCAGCTCAAACGGAAGGACATTGTCCAAAACGGCTTTTGGTAGGCCTATAACGACTGGATAGACCCACATGGCATATCGTATTGTGAGGCTACCCACTTAGATCGCATAGCCCACTTACTCTTTCGTGTCGAATATTATTAAGACAATCTAATCAGGTAGTCTAAAGTGCGAAGGTCATGTAATACTGAAGAGGGGGATGAGAAATACACATAAAAGTTTGGTCGGAAATTTGAAGCGAAGACATAATCTAGGAAAACTATGTGTAGTGCTAAGTTGTATGTTATTGGTGGAATTAGAAATTTACATTAGTACTAGGTCGAATCGGAAAGTTACTTTCATGAACAGTGAACTACCTCCAGAAGTTTAATTGGGAGGTTCTGCATCATCCACCTTATAGTCCTTGCCTGGCTCCAAGTGATTGTCGCCTCCTTGGACAGTTGATATGACCATATTTTGAAGTCACGAAAGCAACAAGGTCATAGCTCCAAGCAAAGGGTACACATTTCTTCCATGATGGCGTCAGTAAACTGATGTACCGGTAGGGATAAATGTCTCAATATACATGGCGATAATGTGGAAAATGTCTTTAGTGTGGACTACAATCCTACATGTGTAATATACTGGTTTTATGTATGATGTAAACAAATGAATTATGATAGCAACTTTTCGATCCGCCCTCGTATCTAAATGTGACGCGAACAGCACAAATTTTTAGAACTGAAAGTCAGTGCAGTTGGAAAGTAGGCTTTACGAGGGCTTCCTGGAATACCTTATATATATTGTCACGTGTATTAGTGACTTTAGACGGGTTTGGGATTGGTGAATGGATGTATTGACCACTTGCAGGTCGTAATTGCAAATAATTATTACACTGTTTCTGATTTCCACACTGCAGATAACTCCACACTAAATCTTCTCACTCTACTTTCACTAGTCTTTACATCTGTTCCTTTGCCGTGTCTTCGCTAGATATTTTATGGTAACGAATCTTAACTTCTGTTGTCCTCTGGTTAACAGTCCACAGGTGAACCCTCAACTGCACTGCACTCATTCGCTCTCCATGCTCGTTCTGATTTGATTCTGTTCTGTACTACTTATGTAGTCTCGGAGCGGACCTACAGAAAACGCCGCCTGTATCACCTCTTCAATTGTTGTGTGATGTCGCCGAGCACGCATAAACTACGGGCTCTCCATAGCAACGGCTATGGAGCGCCCTCCTCTGTTATTGCGTGCACGCATTACCTAGCAACGGCTGATGTTTACAGTCACCTCTCAGCAACGGGTCTGTACACCACAATATAAAAACTCACTTTCACAATGGTTAAGACGGTCGCACCTGTATCTGCAGAACAACTGTGCTTTCGTATTGCTGGGCGCTATTGAAATGAAACCAGCAGTCAGGAAAATGAGGTGAATTAACTACACACTGCTCCAGAAGTTTCTGCAATTTGTGTCGAGAGAACATATCTCTTAAGTAAAGTGATGAAAATTGGAATAACTAAGAAAAAACTAAATCTTCGACATACTTTCTGTCAGTGCGATGTTCCGTATCTGAAGTCTTTAAGAGATCCAAACTGATACACTATAATGAACAGATATAACAGAAAATAGAAATTAATAACACACCACTAGACATAACAAGGGAGAAGCTACCTCTCTGCTTAAAGCATCACCCCATGTAGCCTTATTTTTAAACTCTACATTAGAAGAATGTGAGAAGTCAGATTCACGTTTCGGCCGTTTTGCTCGCTGAGAAAGACTCTTAGAAGCACACTGTAACGGAGTCTATGTGGGCTCCAGAGCCAGTCTGGACTTCATTGCGGAGAGAATAATCCTTGCCTGTGCCGAGAATCGAACCTCAATCGCCAAATTAAATATTCCGAAATGACGTAGGGCGAAGTTGAGGTATAGTTGCAACAATTCTTAATCTCGACTCGTGTGAAGAAGTCTCCCACGTACCCATTGCATAGGAGGCTGCCTAGACCTCGGAGCTGATGTCGACGCTCTTGCCGTTTCCTGGAATCGAACGATGTGATTCAGTTGTGCAGCACATATCCTAGCCACTGTACTGACTGAGCTACATCCATTTTCCGACTCTAGTTTCCTGTTTAACTCAACGCCATGAATATATATGTAGGGGATGTGGAATGATCACGAACATTGGACACAATAGTCATGTGGAGAAACTTTTATTCTGTCAAGATCATTCGATATCTTCCCCTCCCGCCATTATGAGCTTCCCCTTTTCAACCTGTGGAGCATCTGAGAAAAGACTACACTTGTTATGGACTTCTCCTGCCCGTGGCATTATTTATATGAAGCCATTTTACCGGTGATATTGTCCTTGAGTGAATTGTATAGTTGCTCCGTGCTATAGGTGGGTGTGGATGAAGAAGCTTTGCCTGCAGTCTCTGTCTTTCCGTGTACATGAACAGACGTTCTGAGTGAGTCCTAGAGCTGTTCTGGACATATAAAGATTAATGAAACTAGCCTCTTCATGATACATAGGTATCTGTGATGGGTAGGACGTACTATTGCCGATCACAGTGCCCTCGCGGTCTAAGGCATGAACTGTCTTCCCTCGCTCGAACGCTGGGATCGTGGGTTCGGATCTCACTCAACGCATGGATGTCTATATGTTTGCGTTGTTCTGTGTGTAGGTAGTGGCCTTGCGACAGTCCTACCGACTCTGTATACGATTTAGAAACTGAAAAAGCGGCCAAAGTTCAAGAAAGAGGACTGTAGAGCCATAGATAGATAGATAGAGAGCTAGATAGACAGCTCTATGCGAGAGACTGAGGAATTACTGCTGGGCCTGATATGACACTTGCATCGAGTTAGTATCTCTAAACGCAGACTTGACGTTATCCCTACACCTGAACACAACCCACCTGGATACAAGCAAACAGAGGCATCATTTTTGCGACATAAAATTCAGCATGAAAAGGGTTCGAACAGATTCAGATGAAATAGTGCCAGCTGTAAAGTAATTGCGACGTCTCGTCTGTTGCTTGGCGTTTCCATGCTCGGAGACGAATCAGCACAGCTCCTGCTAACGACTCATGCTGGACATGAGCATGTTCCGGGAACGCGGAGGAGCGGAAGTACTGGAGCTGGACATGAAGGCAGATCATCGGAGTCAATTTCAGACTACACTGTGTTGTTAAATAGTGGAGTGCTTTCTGAGCCTTCTTTTATTTATATCTCCCCACAAGTACAGACACGCATAAATTGGACTTTTCCTGCTATTCTTTATCTCGCCACTGACACCAAATTCTTTGGCAGTAGAGATAGCTTCAGGCTTTATCATTCGGTACATTAACACAACCTCCATTTTCACTAGAGACTTCGGTTCTAATGGGGCATTTGACCCAGACCAAGGAAATAAATCCCGTAGTTTAGTATTTTCCTATTATTAAATGGGGCTTGTGTCAACTAAATGACCTGGTCATCTAACCCAGGCGAATGTAATGTCCCACCACGAGATGTAAGCGAATGCAGTTCTTTGATTACAGTGATCCCTTCATACAATACAACTAAAAAGGGGTTCGCACTACACCGCCCCGTCTGCACCTTCCATATCTTTACTCGCAATTCAGTGACTGGAACAAAAAATGACCTAATAGGTACAACGTCGATATTTATTGATATTTGTTGGAAATGAGGTTACCACAACCGTGACTATAAAAAGTACAGTCATATAGTCCGGCAAGAGCTTACCGACGTTTCGGAATATCGTACTGTGTGCATATTCTAGGTCACTCTTCAATCCTGAAAATATAGACAGTATGTTCCTCCGAAACGTCTTCGGACTTCTCTAAGTCTACTCGGCGTCACACTCCAGAAGACAGTACTGTTCATGTAGTCAGCGGTTCAGAGGTAAATAGAATAATAGATGACGCAAATCATCGGAAAGAAGGGATAAATATTTTAAAGTGTAGTAGCGTTGCTATGCAACGATCGTGAGGAAGAACATGCGTTGCTTGGTAACGGTCGGTAAACACGTTCTCGCGGAAACGATATCTAGTCTGTTGCTAGGCATCCGCCCATGACAACAATGGAAGGATTGTTGGAGGCAGTGTTTTCTGTTGGGTGCGCCCCGATGTTATACAAGGTGTTTCACGACTTTAGGGCATAACTGCAGGAGGTGATTTCCTAGGTCTTTGTGATCAAAAAAGTTCATATAAACATTTTTCCGATTTTGGACGGTTACGGAGTTACGACCGTTTTTTCATTTCCGTACACGCCCTCGTGTGAACCGCGTCTGTCAGCTGCCGGGTCGGTATTTCTAGCCAGCTACAGACAGAGCGTTCTCGTTATCTCGACACTTGAGAGCTACCTAAGGCGTGATGGGTTGGTATGTCCGGCGCGGTTCACAACCGAGCGGCAGCCTGTGTTGCGGCCGGCGGTGACATTTTCGAAAATCAGCTTTAAGCACCAATAAATTCAAATTAAAGGTAATTTCACGATGTTAACTTTACATTCATACTTTAAATGTATCATATATTATGCTGGTTTATTATTTTGTTCCGTTTATTGTCAGTAATCGTTACCTCATATTCTGAGTTTTAAAACGGTCATAACTCCGTAACCGTCCAAAATCGGACACATGTTTATATGAACTTTTTTGATCACAAATACCTAGGAAATCACCTCCTGCAGTTATGCCCTATAGTCGTGAAACACCCTGTATAACGAGGACACCAGCCGAGTTTCAGGAGTTGTCAGCAGTTCAGTTACATGAAGTGACGTAAAGTAGCTGGTTGGAGAGAGAAAGGGTTCAGTTTATAGCCAATGAAGAGAAAACTAGGAGGGTGGTGTGAAATGGCCGCCAGTCTGGAAGCTAGTCAGTTGATAGTCTGTGAAGAGAAGACTAGGAGATTGGTGTGAAATGGCCGCCAGCCTGGAATCAAGTTAGTTGATTTGTCAGTTGACGAGAGTTCTGCACGGATGGGTGTGACAAGAGGACCTGAGCGCGGGAAGCTGAAGAATCTGCACTGTGTTAAAGCCGTTGCCAGGAAGCGGCTAGTGGAGACTGTAATAGACAGAGAAATCCAAAATATGCTCCAGTTTGGAGTGCTCAGATTTCTTCACGTCTTCTTTGAGATTTTGCATCCCTCTTTGGTAGGGATGTTTGTTTATTTCAGACACAGATATATTCTTAATATATTTAATGAACAGTATAGATTATTGTACACTGTATACAGGTATAAGTTGTTTCCGTGTATTTCGTTAATTGTACATCAAAACAAAAGTAACCCTGTTACAGATGACATACAGCTGTCAGTGATGTCTTAATTTTACGTCATCTGTCGATGTCTTGTATGACAGGCAATCTTTCGGGAATTCGTTACTGTTTGGTTTCAGATTCGTGGAAATCTAGCCCTGTAGTAATGACATTTTGCTGTATAATCATCCCCATGCTATCCAAAACAAAAAACAAAAAACTCTTCAGTAAACTAAACATGCCAACAAACAGATGGCTTGACTTCCCAACCTTACCCACTTTCCCAGTTATTAAACATCTCATTCGGTATGGCGACTAGGCTACGGGCTGGACGGCTGAGGAATCGTGGTTCAATTCCCTGTGGAGTAAGAGATTTTTCTATTCTCCATAACGTCCAGACCTGCTGTGGGGCCCACCCACGGTCTGTTTCCCTGGAGGTAACGTGCCACAGGTGTGAAGCGGACCACCCTCCTCCATCTGATGCCGAGGTTAAGAATATTGAGGCTATACCTCCGCTCCCCCCATACATATTCATGTGTTTATGCTAAACTAATAAAACTCAAGGATAACTTTACCTTACGTTTACCTGTGAAAACCCGAGATTAAGGGCCGTGCGGATCCGTGACACCCTCTTTCCGCTAAAGTTGGCACTAACTTCGCTGATAAGTGGCGGTCGCTCGGTCGGTATAGGTCGCTTGCGGACTACAGGCCACAGAGTTTGTATGTTTTTTGTCTTTTACCTGTATCCATAAGTAATAGTACTGTTTCACGAAGGAGAGCACTGGGCAACCGTAATAGTTATTTAGCTTGGCTGCCACGTGTGGTGAGTTAATGCGCGTGGTAAGAATTACAGAGCCTATGCAGGAACTAATATTTCCGATAATACGATTCGTAACGTTGTAAAATAAATTTGCTGCTTTTATCCTATTAACATAATTCATAATCCGCTAAATTTAGCCTTTACTTAATTTTAATTTTTGTGGGTAGGTTATATCAGTTGGCTTTGTCGAGTTCAGAATCTGGCACTTTCCCTCCTCATGTCACTGGATAATGAGAAATGACAGTTGGGCTGTTCCAGTAAAACCTTTGTATAATTTAGAACATCAGCTACCTGCAAAACGATCCATGGTTTTTTACTTTTAGTTTCATTTCCAGATATGCTCGTACAAAAGGAAAAAATTTGTCGTCCAGCCACAGTGAAATAGGCAACATAACAGTATCGAATACCGTAAGTTTCTACTGTCTGCTTTTTGTGTGGGATGTCATCGTGTAGATCTACTTTCGTGATCTGGCGGCAGCTTTTTTTTTTTTAAGTCTATCCGGAATAGCTGCGTAGCGCATGTAAACAAAACAGTGGCGACAAGCGCTAGTGTGTTCGCCTTTTGGCTTAGAGGCCGGGGAATTTCTCTTCGCGCGGTACACATGACGCCTTTCTTCATTGCAGTAGTAGCACTTAAGGCGCAGGGGACCGCGTACATTTGAAAGTGATGCTACGTCAGTGTAGCTGCAGGAACTGTTAGTTTCCGTAAGTGGTGCTATGAAATTTATCTGTATCGTCAACATGACCGAAAATTCTCAGCCGTAACAATTGGCATGTTGTGACTTACTCTTTTAACTGGGCCAGCACTTGCCTTATTTTTGTTTACCTACGCTTCTTAAAAATTCCAAATAAAGTATAGCAAAGTGACGGGTCCGTTACGTGGACTTTGAATTCTTTGTTTTTCGTGATCGTGTCGGCAGTGGTTCTGAGGTTCGTCCTATTCGAGTTCAACGGGTGGGACTCGTCCTAGAGCTTGTGGCCTACGTCTACGCGAGAATTTGCCTAAAGAGAAAAGGGGAAAGTGGAAGGGAACTGGGCTACCCCTAAAACGAGTGGAAGGATGAAGATTGCTGTCTTCTGCGACTCTTCTGCATGTTCCTACGAAACGCTTGTAGACTTCTACCAAACTACACGGTGTCACATCCCAGAAGAAGTTATATTTATAGTTGCTGACTTGAGAACCTCAAATCTCACACTTTGAGGGATGTTAGTGACCTTACTTCTGTTTTAATTCTCGTCTATGAAAATATTGCCTATGTATTTATTTAATTCCGTGTCATCATCAGCACTAACATGGTGGCTGTGCACAATTGCGAACTAAGAACAACACTAGCGTCTTTCGGTGATAATTTTTAAATTTTGAATTCCGAAAAATGTGTGAATTTAATTATAGATATTTTTTAAGCTTGTTGGCGTGCGGAATGTTCTGATAAGTTGACAACGACTAAGTAATAATTGCACGGGGAGAAGTCTACAAATAAGTGCATTTCTGGTTTGTCTCAAAAGTGCTAGCACTAAAAAGGTGGGCAAGCTCATAAACGGTATGTATTTTTCCTCGTTTGCACATGTTATCTGGGATGTANTGCTCTCCAACTCTTGCTGTTACAGAAGTGCTTAACGGAAGGAAGAGTGCAGACACTTCGTATGCACACAACTTTGTGGTTGAGAAATCTGTATGTAAGAATCCATCTAGGTGAATTCGGAGTGAACGGATGGATAATATTGAAATGAATTCTTGTTAAACATGGTGTTATGACGTGAATTGTTTCAACAGGCTGTAAGAATAATAATAATTCAACTCAATTCAATTCAATTCTTTATTATTAATGTGCCGAGTCAACAGCCGCAAGGCCAATTACAGACACAGCACAGTGCAGAAGAATGAATTACATTATACACAAACTTATTAAAAGTCAAGTACAAATTACAGGTTAACACTTGGAAGAAATAATAATGAATAAAGTAAAAGTAAACAAACAAATAGCTGATAATTATGACAGTAATAATAATTTCATTATAATTAAACTAAGTGTTATTACGAATTGAGGAATGAAACATAAATATTTAATTAAGAAATGAATAATATAGATTTACAGAGGATAATAATAATATACGTAATTCATTTTGTTTTACTGGACATGCAAATAATAAAATATTAACAGTTATGCTGTATTTAAAATTTGTTTGGGTAGAACATTCCTGGCTCCGAATACGTCAACATCCCTGCAGACAGCATTAAACATAATACAACAAAGCATAGCGATCTAAGAACAGATTTTTTTGTTTAGTGGGTGTGAAAATTACAGAAATTTACAATGGAATTACAGTTCTGTGTGGTGATTACTGTTTGAGCCAGATGAACATTTACGAGTGGTGTGAAAGACTCGGAAAGGAATGGACAAGTATTGTCAAGTCTGCAAGTTCTGGGAACATGCTGAAGTTGTTGATGATCAGCTTGATCAGCTTATCAGGAACAGTAGAAGATCAGCATTAATAAAATTGTAGCATTAGAAATTTATTATAGTCAATCTAAAAGCGCACCATCAATACCACACGAATGTCTAGTACATTGTTCCATTGTATAATAACTGTGAAGTTTGTGGGTGAAAGTGCCTACGTGTTTTTATTGGATGAGAAGACTCTTAAGAGTTTTATATAATTTTTATTCTTTTTGTTTATGATTATTCTGCATATAATTCTAGTTTCGGGGGAGGCGGTGGTAAGAAGGTAATATTATTTTTTCTTTTTTACATAGATATTGATGGATCTTTTATCATCCTTTATTACTGATTATACGATTAAATTATCTTACAGATAACAATATAATCTTTTTTGAGAGATAATATCAACAAACAGGGTTCGCGATATTTTTTCCAATAGTTCTTCATAATTTAAGTAGATGTAACGTGTTTTGCCACTGAAGACGCCGTTCAGATTGTTAATTGGTTTACTTAACAACCTACAAGTAGTAGCTACAATTAATTATGACAATGTTGCGGGTTTACCCAATTTGTAAACCCTACACAAAAATCTATTCACTCTGTCTTCAGTAGTCTTCACGTATTAATAACGCGGGAGCTATAGAAGTGTCACTGAATTACACACTCCCAATATAACTGCACTACAGCACACACAGAGTTTCTAATTCCCACAATAATTCTTCACTGACTTACTTCTCCGTTATCGCGCACTATCACAGATTATCACATCAAATCTTCTAACCACGCGTTCTGGTCTTCTTCCTGCGACTGCTGCTATATTTCAACTGTCTTCGGCGGCTGCTGCATTTTAACTGACTCCTTAGGCAGTACAGTTCTCTTATAAACCCTCAGCCAGACAACAGGAAAACGCCTCGCTTCCTTGTTGCCTAGTCGCCGTGTTTACAGGTGTTGCTGGGCAACGCTGTCGAGAGTTATTTACTGCTGTGTAGTAGTCGCGGCATCCCCCGCTACGTCACTGTTGTCACCTGCCACGTCACCGCGGGGAAGAGGGGAGCGCTGACCGACCCGTCACCGTAGCAGCGGCAGCGCTGCTACGCCACCGCTGGCGGGGAAGGGGGCGTCCTGCATAGCGCAAATACGTCACAATGCTCCCTCCTTAAGGCTGTTCGTCCCGAATAGCCTAACGATACATCCCCGTTCCTTTTATTTGCAGGCTGTTCTTGTAACGTCTTCTCCTTTTTTCGGCTACTCCTCTTGNGTTGCCTAGTCGCCGTGTTTACAGGTGTTGCTGGGCAACGCTGTCGAGAGTTATTTACTGCTGTGTAGTAGTCGCGGCATCCCCCGCTACGTCACTGTTGTCACCTGCCACGTCACCGCGGGGAAGAGGGGAGCGCTGACCGGCCCGTCACCGTAGCAGCGGCAGCGCTGCTACGCCACCGCTGGCGGGGAAGGGGGCGTCCTGCATAGCGCAAATACGTCACAATGCTCCCTCCTTAAGGCTGTTCGTCCCGAATAGCCTAACGATACATCCCCGTTCCTTTTATTTGCAGGCTGTTCTTGTAACGTCTTCTCCTTTTTTCGGCTACTCCTCTTGCAGCGACTGTTCTCCGTCCGCTACATCCGCTCCCCTCTTAAGACCCGCTCGTCTCGAGCGGTTTCCTGTTAACTTGCCAGAAGATCCAGTTGTATCACATTCATCCATCGTACATTCACTCTTGCTCGGGAGGCCGGTGCTTCTAATTTACCGGCTCCTCTTCTGTGCTCTGCTACTGCTTCGTTTTGGAGGGGGTCGACCCCTCCACAGTTTCCAGTTTTTGATGTTCGTATCTGCTGGGATTCCGTGCAGCACGTCTGCTTGTGCACTTGCACATGCCTCGAATTTTCCTTTCAGGAGGAGTCCTTGTGTCGTCCTCTCACGTTAAAATTCTTCTCGTGCCTTCTTTACACATCTTTATGCGGGCTTGTGCGTGACTCCAACTGATCTCCTTGGAGTCTGAGTCTCTTGCGCTGTGTCACATTTGCACAGCTGGTCATCTNACATTCACTCTTGCTCGGGAGGCCGGTGCTTCTAATTTACCGGCTCCTCTTCTGTGCTCTGCTACTGCTTCGTTTTGGAGGGGGTNGTCGTGCCACTGTTGCGCGACAGGACATCCTTGTGTCGCTTCTCTTCTGTGGTCCACAATTTCTTTGGGTCCAAGATTTCCTGAAGATATTCCTCTTGAGCCATGCCACTGTTGCACGGCGGGACACCTTCCTGCAGGCGGCGGCCAACTTCATCCGGGATCCACAAATTCTTCGGGTTAGTTCCTTGGCTCTCCACGTCGCCCTGCAGCTTACTTCTTGCCCCTATACCGCTTCTTCCGTCCTTTGACCGGTTTCACTACGGCATCTTCGTTGAGGACTTCTCGTTGTTGGACCACCTCCGGTTTCCTGTCCACTGAGGTCGGCTCTTTTTCTTGTAGACGTGCCTCCATCTCTTGGCAGGCCATCGTCTCTTTTCTGGTATCCCTTGTTTCTTCTTCAGGTTCTACGACCGGTATCACAATGGGGACCTCTACGGGGAACTCTTCTTGTTGTGCCGTCGCAGGTTTCGTGTCCACTGAGGCCGGCTTTTCTTCTTCTAGACACGCCTCCGTCGCTTCTCGGCAGGCCATTCCCTTTTTAAGGGAGTCTACATACGACTGTGGAAAAAAAAATTAATTCATCCCAAAGAAGAAAATGTATTAGATTAGCAAGCAAACTAATCGTATGAAAACGGGATTTTAAAATTTCTTCAGATTCATGTCGTCAGATCTAAAATTGTAAATAAGAGGAACAGATATCAAACATAAAGTCATTTTTCCCAGACGAGAAGGTTCAATTGTTATTTAAGAAGGGTGGCTGTTTTTATGGCCGATCGCGGTGGCCGCGTGGTCTAAGGCATAAACTATCTTCGCCCTCTCGTACACTGGGATCGTAGGTTCGAATCCCACTCGAGGAATGGATGTCTGTGTCCGCTTATTCTATATTTGTGTTGTTCTGTGTGTAGTTAGCGGCCATGCGACGGGCTGATCCCCCGTCCAAGTAGTCCTACCGTCTGTGTATAGATTAAGCTACTGAAAAAGAGGCCGAAATCCAACAAAGGACTGTAGAGCCACAGACAGACAGAGAGGTCATCTTTATGAATGTATGGTTTCGTGAGAAAGACTGAAGAAGACCAAGTTACCATCAGGGACTACTTTAAATGAGTGCAGTATGGGCCTACAGGACGATGAATATCAGAATGCGCATCAAGTTCGAGAAATAATGAATAATAAAAATCCTGAAGAGTGTCATTACTTCTGTCCTGTATCGCTCTTGTGTGATCCATTGATAATGTTCAGAGAAACTTGTGTCGAGGATTATGGATTAGATGCAGCTTACAATTATGCTGCACGGGATTGCTGTGGGATGCGATGTTGAAAATGATAGATCAGTTCTGGAATTGATGACACATTATCATATGGCCCTAATTGTCGAGAAAGGTATAACCTGGAGCGGATGTTTTGAGGCGCGAAACGAAGAAAGCACGTGCAGTTCGTGTCTTATGAAAACAGAAAGACGGAAGTGCGTCACTTTCGAACCTGAGCAGCAGGATTAATAGTTACCCTTGCTTTGCTTAAAAGATTTGGAAGACAATATTTCTTCTCCACTTCTCAAAGTTTGATATCATGGCAAATTACAAGCCTAATTTGGGCCCCGCAGTACTCTACTTTGAGACTCCATGCTTCACCGATGAGTTGTCATGACCCTGGAAGTGACTGTACGTGTAATCATTGTGTCATGCTTGATAGTGCTAAATCTCACCATTAGTGTACTTTGCTCTGTCGGTTATATAAGAAGTCGAGTACTACAGTGCTAAAAGCGTTATTCTTTTTTGCTGTGTATTTTAAGAAACTGTTGGTATCTACACTGTAAAGGTAAAGGTAAAGTTGTCCGTGTGCGTAATTAATTAAACATCACGCCATGAAGACGTGTGAGGGAGTGGAAGTGTAGCTTCATTACTTATCTCGGCACCGGAAGGACGCAGGTTTGATTCCCGATGAGGTCATTAAATTTTTCAATAGATTTAATTCATCCAACCTCACTGTGGCCCTGGGATCGACTGAACCTCTAACAGAAATAAGTACCAGGAATTTTCCTGGTGTTAAAGGGCGGCCAGCGCGTAAGTTTGACAACCTCACCGCCATATGTGAGCCGATTGTCTAAAGAATGCGGGAGCTTCGACTTCTAACAACCCTATGGACCTCCACGGCGTGCTACAGGGATAGCTTCTTTACCTTTTTCTATACCAACTGGAGGTGCATGGTCAGCTTCACGCCCTGACTGCTTACCCCCCAGCGAATGAGCCCCTGGTGTCTGTTGAGTAGAATACTGGACGGGATGGAGAAGAGAAAAATCTCTTGCACGTACCGGGATTCGAACTGAGGCCGTCTAGCCCGTAAGCCGTCTCTTTGCTGACTGAGATGTCCGTATCTAGACACTGTGGAGTGAAATGGTAGGATAGCAGATGAACGATGATTTTGAAAGGATTATGAAGGAAGCGACCATGGCCTAATCGAGGTCTAATTCCGGCATATGCCTGGCAGGAGTGAGGAAAACCACTAAGAATATCAGTTAGAATAGCCGTCGTCGCGGAACCTAAGACTTCCTGAATACATGTCTACAGCATATCCACTACGTCATCCGCTTTGCCACAAGCGTTGTGTTAAGGGGAAACCTTTCTCTGACACAAGGAAATAATCTGTTGTGCTTAATATATTTGGATGGAAACAAGCAGTTTACTTAGTTGGGAGATGAATTAGCATTTAACATACGGAAGGTTTAAATGTGAATTAGTGATACATGAATTGATGTAACGAATATTCCAGATCATTCAGGTTCTGAACCTTCTTTTCTGCACAGCTTCCAGGCCGGCTCTGGGGCACATCCATCCTTATATTTCATGGGCGCTGGTGACTCTTTGCCCTGGGGTAAAGCGGTCGGGGCATGAAGCTAATCACTTGCCCCTAGCTAGTATCGGGGTTAAAATTCACTCCTCCATACATCTTACGTTTTTTTTAAGGGCAGTTATATACGTAGATTTTCCTGCCATTAAATCCAGAGAATATAGCACCAACTGAGTCTGAACAGGCGAAACTTAACAACAGTGTACGACAAGGAAACAAAACTATGCCTTTCACTTCGATTGATGCTTAAAGCCGTCCATGGAGATTTAAAATTAGAAATAATCAGACTGATTCAAGAAATGCATTCGCTTAAACACAAGTTAGAACTACATAACGCAGTGCTTTAAACATTACTCTTGTAAACTTACAAAAAATAGTATCTTTGGAGAAACGATGAAAGATATTGTAAGTAGAGTTGAAAGCAGATCAGTTCCAGATGATAACAAGTGTCAGTAATTGTTTTCAGAAGATCTGAACGCAACGAAAATTAAATTTAATAAGCAATGGTCAGTCATCTGTGTGGGCATGAATATACTTGACTTAGTAACGTGTTACACTATAATTTCTCTTATAACATCCTGGAACCTAAGTATGAGGTTAGTACTGAAAACTATGAATGGAAATGCCAATTCATTGTATACAGCTTTGTAAACGTCGATATGTATGGAGATATTAAAACGCGTGTTAATAATTTCAATACATCAGATTACCGAGACAGTGAGTTAGCAGAAAACGATGGGAAACCTGAAAAGTAATAAGAATGGAAAAGTAATGTTGGAATAATGAATGTATGCAACTAAGGTAGAAGAAGATGTGATGTGTAAATGCAAAAGAACCGAGAAAGATGATGTTAAAAATATAATGGAAAAGTAATANCATCCTGGAACCTAAGTATGAGGTTAGTACTGAAAACTATGAATGGAAATGCCAATTCATTGTATACAGCTTTGTAAACGTCGATATGTATGGAGATATTAAAACGCGTGTTAATAATTTCAATACATCAGATTACCGAGACAGTGAGTTAGCAGAAAACGATGGGAAACCTGAAAAGTAATAAGAATGGAAAAGTAATGTTGGAATAATGAATGTATGCAACTAAGGTAGAAGAAGATGTGATGTGTAAATGCAAAAGAACCGAGAAAGATACGGTTAAAAATAAAATGGAAAAGTAATATTGGAATCTTCTGGTTTACGTTACAATATGTATGCAACTAAGGTAGAAGAAGATGTGACGTGAAAATGGAAAAGAACCGAGAAAGATACGGTTAAAAATAAAATGAACTTTGTTGAGACTTTAACTGAAATTCTCGCCATTTGTTATGTAAGTTTTCATACTCCTAACGTCCCCCTGATTTCTTTTGTAATCCTCTCCAGCTGGATATGTTATCCAGTGATTTGTCAAGGTCGACGGTTAACGCCGTCTCCCACATAACACTCACAAATAGTCAATCTTAATCCTTCTCCTTAATATAGTATACCACACTTCACATATCCACATCAAAATATTATCAGTGCTCACAGAATATATGATACGGTGAAACAGAAGACTGCCAGCTCGTTCGTTACCTACTCATAGGTTCATGCAATCTGTTGTCGCGTGACAATTCCTTGCTACTTGCTATGGTAACATGATATTGCGTAATGACAGTGGTAAATCTCACGCGTACGAGACTATATACAAGTATATAAATGAGGATGCCTGTCTGATAATATACCCCTGTGGAGGCGGGGTCGAATACCTCCACCGTAGCCCTGCGAGTCGTAAGAGACGAAGAAAAGGGAACCCAGTGCCTCGGGGTATAACTGGCCCACCCTGTCTCTGGGGGATATAAATACGGGACCTGACCCTCCAGGTTGGAGAAGTCTCGAATCTGAGACAGTAAAATGTGGTTATGAGTCCCTCGGTACCCGGACCGGAGAATGACTGCGCTGACGAGTGCCAGCATCAATCGTAAACGACACACCCACCCTCTGGGCGGAGTGGATATTACTTGAGAACTATGACCGCAAGTGTTTACTTAAAAAAAAACACTGGTCGTGAGTCTCAAGGGGCTTTTCGCCAAGACAAACTTATTGACGGTAAACCGCCAGTTGTAACGTACCTCTGACTCTGACTGTGATAATAAATAACAGTATAACATTACGAAAAACATCTAAAACTCTAATCGTGAAATAAATATATTATTGTGACATGTAGGATGCATGACTTATAAGACGGGGTTTTGGATTGGATGATTGGATTTACTGACACCTTATACATTCATCTCGGGACTACAGGCAATTATAGCGCCACCGCTATTTCCACACTTTACAGTTCACCGTTACACGTGCGCTAGGGTCTGACAACGGATTTATAACAGTCTCACTGTGACTTCAAATTACACATGAAGTCTTCTTCGCACAGTATAATTCCTTTCTTGCCATTTCCTCTCAATCACCTTCGACTGCCATCTCCAGAACTCAATCCAGTTCTATTCCCTGCTCTCAAGCTCATATCCTGGCAGGTTGGCCTCTCGAAACTCTTCACTGCACTGAACGGCCTCAACTAACCACTTTGCACGGACCACGCAGAAAGCATGTGTTTACAGCACCATTGCATAGCAACGGAAGTTACTCGATTGTTTCTTGCGTATTCGTTGCCTCGGGAATGTTTTACCGAGTCGTTGCCTAGCAATGAACGTCTGTTGTGACTTCACTGTTCCAGCTTTCGGGCGTCATGTCACATTATGTTGAAGCTAATAAAATGTTATTAAACCCACATGACCGCAAAATGTAGGCCCACATTTTAGACCATAGAATGAATACTTGACTTGGGGGGGCCTCTATAAAATAAATGATGGATAATTTTGCAAATAAACTTATCCGCAAAATTTATATCAATTCTTCGTGCCCTCCATGTTATTGTAAAGAATAGTCCCATAAACTTGAAACAGAGGTACGTTTTAAAGAAGGATATGTGCAGGTAATTATGAACATAGACCGATGGGCATAACAATTGAAGGTTTAGAAAACAGAATGCATTAAATGTGAACTAATTTTATGAGTACAGATAAATATGCAGTAATACTTTTGTCATTCTGGATGAAGTATATATTACTAATAAAATTAATCTGCAGCTTAGAATGCGGGGTGATGAAGAGTGGAAAGAATTTATGAAAGCAACTTATTTTATATTTAGAGAGAATATTTTCAGACTGCTCCATTACCAGTATCCTTATCTTTAAATTAAAATTTACAGCGGACCTTGATTATAGAATGCGAGTTTTGTCTGGTACAACTCCTTTATGAGGAGGGAAGGGTTAATGATTTTAAATTGCCAAGAGTTAGATGTTGATTTGCAGTCACACGATTAGCCTAATTAAAAGAGTTTAGATGTATTATTATTTTACAGACATGCGTGGCAGTGAACTGGAGTGTTTTAAAATGAAATAATGCCGCGTTTTTTTAATGAAACGTTATGAATTGTGACTTTTATGTATATATTTTAGAGGCCTTGCGACGAGCTGATCACCTGCCCAAGGAGTCCTACCGAATGTGTAAGATCTAGAAAAACCGAAGTGAACGGAGACGTTCATGGAAGTAGGCCTAGGCCCACTGGGGCTGTAGTGCCAAGGAAAAGAAAAATGTGTATATTTACAAAAACGTTATATTGTGCAGTTGTACTGCATCTTATGCCCTACTTAGATGGTTCTCAAGTTCTGCTTCTTTTGAAGCAAATGGTTAAAATGCTCCGTGTTTGAATGAAAGTTTACCAAACTGCAATTAAACTCTCCTTTGTTTACCAATGGAGTATAGCGTGTGTTCACAGGATGATTCGAACGTGGAATGAGAATGTAGAAGAAAACGGTTGAGGCCTATTTTGAAGTATTGTTGCTGCATGTTTATAAAATAACGGGGGAAAGCCCAACGAAATACCTCATCAGGACAGTCGATATACTGAGACTGGAACTAGGGACCTCTTAAAAGGGAAGCACTACACAGTGACTGGTGAGAGGAGAGCAGTGGGCCTACAGGAGCGATATGACCGGATATGACGTTTCCTACAGCTTCTCTTTTCTTCATTTAGACATGGTCACTTTGTCTCTTAAAGGGGGATGGTCTCAGATACAAACACCGATACAGCGGGACTCTGTGCCTCGCAGGAAAACTTCATCAAGCAAATTGCAGTGAACAATTGATTTATCAGATGGCTGAAACCATGGGACTGTATTAACAGTATAGTTCAAATCATCCATAAATACTAGAAATTTACAAACTGAAACATCCTTACGAAAATTAACCTTGAAGTCTGCATTAAATTCAGTTTCATTTTGTGTTATGTTTTTATTTACAGTGATTGAGGTCAGCTCTTTCTAAGGGACCAAACTGAGTAGGTGTCCTTCACCCCTCACCTGAGGACGGCAACAGATCCAGTTTCCGAAACGTCGTGTCTTGTAGTTTCTAGAATACCGGACGATGGACAAAGTCCAAAATCCCAGTAATTCTGAGTGTTATACGCCATCGTCAGAACCCTTTAGAATCTAATAAAGTAATGTCAGTCTGTCTCAAACGTGTCAGTATTTTCTTAAAAGTCCTCAACAATATATTCAGCCCCACATGCGCACCTTTCAATTAAAACACAACACAAAATCAAACTGAATTTAATGCAGACTTCAAGGTTAATTTTCGTAAGGATGTTTCAGTTTGTAATTTTCTAGTGTTTATGGATGATTTGAACTATAACGTTAATACAGTTCCACGGTTTCGGCCGTCTGATAAATCAATTGTCCACTGCAATTTGGTTCATGATATAAGAACCAAACACTATAACCAAAATTGCCAAGAAACGTGCGTCACTGGACAGTGATTGAGGTTAGCTCTTTCCAAGGGACCCAACTGAGTAAGTGACTTTCCCCTCCCCCTTACCTGAGGACGGAAAGAAATCTAGTTTCCGAAACGTGTTTTCTAATTTTTAGAATACCGGACGATAGCCAGAGTAAAAAAAAAAACTAATTCTGAATGACTATTCTGTTTGTTTTTTGTATTTTTCGCTGGCATTCGGAATAAGTGAACTGTTTCGTGGTGTGACTGAATCCTGGAATAAATCACATTTATGCCTTCATCAATCTGCTTCGACGTGTTTTTCCTAAGCGCTGCCTCTGTGTCTCTCTGTAAGGAATTGTACATTAAGAAAGGGACAAAAATTACACGTGGCGGACATTCTGACCGCACGGTTTTGTTCCCGGCGGTAACGCCGTAAAGCATTTCTTCATCCGGCTGGCATGCTTACAGTATATATTGATTAGAACTGTAATTTCATTGAAATAGACTTCAGAATTTGCTCTACATTTCGTGGAACGAATACTTGTAGCAAGTAGAACTTTTCATTACAAATTACAGTTCTGTATTTGTTCAAAATATAATTACGCTCTCGCCATTGAAGCGGCGAAAATTAAAAGCGTTGAGATGTATTTATACTTCTCCAATAATTTTAGAAAATATGGTACCGAAAGAATCGTATAAGAATGAAGACAATTAAATACAGGTTCCAGCAGTTTGTCTCAAGGGATATGTTGTAAGACATCTCGTATTTATGGAATGAATGTGCACAAATGTAGAAGTTTCTGTGCCAGATACATCAATATCTTCATATCCTGTTCCTTTGTTTGTAGCCTACTCTCTTAATTTAGAAAACAATGAAAGTAGGGTTATGAGATCACCATGCTATTTTTATGTCAGTGTGTTTGTGTATCCCGTCTATTAACTTTTGAATGCGTGAAGCAATCTGTATTAAACTTTTTTTTCAATGAATGCATCCTCTTGTGTATCATATACTATTTTTTACTGAAAATCGTCACAACACAACATCAATAATACTTGTAAGCAGCTCTAGAAGATACCTTTGGAAAGGTACAAGTGTTGCTTACAAGTGTTATTGATGTTGTGTTGTGACGGTTTCCAGTAAGAAATAATGTATGAAACTTGTTATGTATGTCATGGTACCTGAGTCCATCTCAGTGGCATACTTCATAAATCCCTCTCTTGCGTCTGCATATCAGAATATGTATCCCCGCGTATCGTTGCTGGGCAACGGCTCGGCGGACACGTTCCCGTGGCAGCGAATACACGCAACAGTAGAAGAATTGTTGGGGACGTCGTTTTTATACGATCTGTGTTGTGTCAAGAGAGTCTGTAGGTTTGCCTGTGTATCCCCTCCCCCCATCTTTGCGTGCTGGTCGTGCCATATCTCAAACGCTTAGAAGCCGGCTTCTCGCATTACCTGTATTCAATTGCAAGGCAGTTCATGCCCCCAGTTTTATGGTGAAACAAGAAGTTGTGGGAAGAACTAATCATCTGTATTCCTTTGATACGAAACGGACCGCATAGACAACGAAAAAATTAGAGGGGGGGCACAGACAGACGGTCCATAACCTGACAACGAGAGAGGGGAGGCACAGAGAGCACGGTGATCTCATAAGCCTCCTGACAAAAATTAGAAGGGATATACACAGATAGATGGATGACACGGACGGATGCACAGACAGTAAGGTGATCTCATAAGCCTCCTTTTATTTTTTTTTCAAAATAAGGAAAGTAGATTTGTTTCATTCTGGTCCGTCACACTAATAATATTATAAAAAGTTAAATATTTCCGACCAGTCACACTGGACGGAAATATTTAACTTTTTCATAATAAGAAAAGTAGTTTAAAAATTGGCTTTGGGATAATTTTGAAAATTTTTAGTTTCTCTCACCAATACATAGTTACCGCCACTATGTAAGGTATGCTGTAACCCACCCAGGCAGTACATTATCATTACTCTTGTTTTCTACCAGTGACCCAGCATTTGGTTAGTTTCAGAGTAAATTGAGCGTAATATTTTCCTCTCATTTTCACCAACGTCGTCAAACAAAAGATCTTTTTTATCACCTCATATATTCTATATGTTCCACTAATCACGTCCATGTAGATTTAATCTTTCCAGCAATACATCGTACTAGACGAAGCGCACAAGCTATAAAACTAGATCATTTTCTCTTTGCGTAAACAAATACATGAGATAATATGAGAAGTGTATGAAGGAAACTTATGCAATATTATCAGCACCAGCAGCAGATATATTTGCTACGATAAGATCGGCTGCGAACGATTGATATTATTGGCATTTACAGAGGTAGGACAAAAAATGGAAACACTACAGATACTGTACACATATCTTTATTAATATGGTGTCGGACCACCTTTTGCTTCAGTAGAGCCTCAGTCCTTCTTGAAATGGTCTCACACAAGTTTGGAACAATCTGTAGCCGAATTTTATACCATTCTTCTTGATTAACATCTTCAAATTGCTTTAGAGAAGTTGCAGGTGGGATTCTATCCCTCACTGTAATCTCCAAAACTGACCACAGTAGTTCAGTGATGTTGAAATCTGGTGATTGTGCTGGCGAAGGAAGGTGTTGAAATACGCCTTCATCTTTTTCAAACTACTCGTATGACTGAACAGTTCCAGCTGTGTGAATGAAGACATTGTCTTGGAAAACTGAATCATTGTCGGAAATAACGTCTGGACTATGGGATGCACCTAATTACCGACCTGCCCACGTACTCCCGTGCAGTAATTCGGCCATGAAGGGTAATAATGGGATCAGCAGAATACTGTACCATGATATTGCTGCCCAAACCATCAGAGAACCTCCCCTGTGTTTCACTGTTGGAACCAGGCATTCCGGACTGTAGGCTTCCTTGGTTGTTGCCGAAATGTAAACTCTTCCTGATGTAGGGAACAGCGTGAAGGACGACTCATCTGACCATATCACGCGTGTTTCCAGTTGTCTGATGTCCAGGTTTTATGGTCGTGACACCAGCGTTTATGCATCTGAGCATTACTTTCAGTAATCAGAGGTTTAGCAGTTGCAACCCTATCGTGGATGTTGTATTTGTGAAGCTCACTTCGGGCAGTTTTTGTGGAAACAACGTCTTCATTGTAAATATTCACCTCAGCTGTCCTGTCACCTGTGCTGCAGTAGTTGTGTGATTTTTCGAAACAGTCCTTCTCAGTATACGACGATCTTTTTTTGTCAGTGTTGATTTTCGCCCACTGTTCCACTTCGCTGTTGTTGTCTTCCCATGATTCGTGTATGCGGACATAACCTCAGAAACTGTCGCTCTCGATATACCTAATAATGTGACAGTTTTTGGGACAGATGCTCCAACTAAACGCGTACCAACGATCCATCCTCTTTCAAAATAGGTCAAGTCTTCCATTTTCCGATTTCTTTTACACGGACTACCATTCAACACAATCACTGATGCGCCCACATGAGCACTACAGAGTGTAAACAAACGGAAGAAGAACATTCAGTGCTTGCCAACTGAAGTTCTTTCAATGTAGCCAACACAAAATGTATTCCTCAGTGTGTCCACCCCTCGTATGTTTGGTTTTTAAAATAATTTTAGTATATTAATATGAATTTGTATTAATGAATTGTGTGATTTTAGAGGAGCAGGACCCAATACAAAAGCGTTTCGTTGAATAACCTTCTAAGCGTTGTACAGCAAGAACAGGTTTTGCTTTGTTCTCGAATCATTTGTTTCGAAAGTAGTTGCCTTACTTGTGCAAGGACTTACCTTACATAGCAGCTGATAAAGTAACTGTAAATGCCTACCAGATTAATCTTTATTTTCCGCTCCACAAAGCAACGTGTACATTGGATCTTCTGCTTCGCTAAACCGCCGTAACAAACGTACGTGCACGAAGACGAACCAGTTTAGCGGGAAGATAACGTTTAATTCGACCTATACGAATGATTTATGTGTGTTAAATATCGACCTACTACACACGTCTTTCTTGCTTCATAGTCTTAAGTTTATTCTAATAAACGTAGAATGGAAAACTGATTCCGGTAGCCAAAACGTCCATTCTTAGGGAAAGTATGGTCGATCACGTTTGGGGTAACAGTGTTTGTCCTAGTAACTAACTAACTTCGTGGAGATCAGCCCTTCTTGTGAAGACGCCAGTTGTGCAGCTACTCAAGAACTTCCCAAAATTTTTTGGAACTCGAAGGTTCAGTACCGTGTTTACAAGAGCCCTCTACTCGTCCATATCCTGAGCCATATCAACGCAGTCCGTACACCCGATCAAATCCCTCTAAGATCCATTTTAATATTATCTAATCACATACTTCTTGGTCTTCCTAGTGGTCTTTTTCCTTCTGGCTTTCCCACCAATATCCTATATGCATTCATCTTCCCCCCAGTTCGTCCTACATGCCCTACCCATTTCATCCTCCTCGACTTGGTCATTCTAGTCATACTTAGCGAAGAGTACACGTTATGAAGCGCTTAACTATGCAGTTTTCTCCAACCTCCTGTCACTTGATCTCTCTTCAGTCCAAATATTCTTCTCAGCACCCTGTTCTCAAACACCCTTAGTCTGTGTTCCCCCCTTAATGTCAGAGACCAAGTTTCACATCCATACAAAACCACAGGCCAACTTCTACTTTTATATAATTGTATTATAATTTTTACGTTTTTAGAGAGGAGACGAGAAGACAAAAGGTTCTGGAGGGAATTGATGCAAGCAGTACCCGAATTAAATCTCCTCTTAATTTTCTGCTGAATCGAATTTTGATTTGTTACTGTCGTTCCCAAATATTTTAACTGTGCCACATTGTCAAAGACTCTGAAAGTTATCTTTATGTCATGATTTTTCCCTTCATTCTGGTGACGAGACAGCAACATATACTTAGTTTTATCTGCGTTTACTTCAAGACCGACCTCCTTAATAGCGTCAGTTAATGCATCTCCTTGCTTTAGACCATTCTACATATGAAAATTTCAGACAAATATTTACCTATACAGGCTATGCTATTACGTTTCATTTAAACACATTTTAATGAGCCTAACTGTTTTCATTGGTACCCCAAATTTTGTGAGACTGTTGTACAATACTTCCCTCCTAACTGAATCATAGGCTTTCTTGGAGTCTGTGAATAGCTTATGTACTGTCTCATTATACTCCAATTTTTCCTCCAGTATCTGACGAATGCAAAAATCTGATCATTGGTTGATCTGTTACGTCGAAATCCACACTGATGATCCCCAATAATTTTATCTATATATGGACTTAACCTTGAGAGAGGGATATTGGATAAAATTTTGTATGAAGTTGATAGCAGTGATATCCACCGATAATTACTGCATTCAGTTTTATCACCCTTCTTGTAAATTTATACAATAATAACCTCCTTTCACTGATGAGGCATTCTTTCCTATTCCAAATAGAATTAATGAGTTCATGGACCCCAAACGGTAATGTTTCACCTCCTGCTTGGATCCGTTCTGCCGGAATTTGATCACTACCTGGAAATTTTTTATCTTCTTAACTTTGCAATAGCACTTTCAACCTCAAAAGTTGGCACTAACTTCGCCTACAAGCGGCGGTCGCTCGGTCGGTATAGTTCGCTTGCGGACTAAAAATACGGATTTTGTCTGTTTTTCTGCCTTTCTTATTCCCACTGATTTTCTCAAGAATGATGATATGTCATGAAATCACCATATGTAATCCTGCTATTCATAGGCTACCAGCAGTATTAATAAATGCGAAGTCTAAACTTTCGGAACCCTAAAATGCACCACAGCAGCGTCAAATGCTTATAATGCTCGTATTTCTCCTTTCCACACAACGTGGTGTGTAGCTGCTGCTTGTGTGACGTCAAAGTCATTCATTATTCCGACTTCTATCAAGGCTGTTGATCATCTTGGAGGCTACGTCACGCAAGACATCGGTGCCTTACGGCAATTCTGCGCGTCGTGTGCTTGAAGGTGAACGTGTTTTAATGCGTAATTAGTAACGCTCCTCTGTTCGGCAACCAAAAATTATGACCGAAAGTTTAGCAACCTCGTTTCCCTATTAAGAAACTCCATACAACCGAGTCCCTCTTGGGAAGCTGATAGTCGTTCAGCTGCTCAAAGAATTGCCCACCTTTCGTGGAAACTTTAGCTTTATTGTAGTGCTCGCAAGATCACGCCACTGATTCCTATACTGAGCCTGAAGACTCAAGTCCACGCCCTCTTAGTTTATTTCTTAAAGATCCGTCTTACTGGTAGATTCTAAAGGGTTCTGGCGATGGTGTATAGCACTCAGAATTACCGGATTTTTTACTTTTTCCATCGCCCGATGTTCTAGAAACTAGGAAACACGACGTTTCGGAAACTGGATCTTTATCCGTCCTCAGGTGAGGAGAAGAAGAAGACACCTACTCAGTTCGAACCTTAGAAAGAGCTTCATTGAGGTTAGCTCTTTCTAAGGAACCAAACTAAGTAGGTGTCTCCCCTCCCTCACCTGAGGACGGAAACAGATCCAGTTCCCGAAATGTCTTGTTTTCTAGTTTCTAGAATAACAGACGATGGGAAAAGTCCAAAAAATCCAGTAATTCTGAATCCATTCTACTGTTATCCTCCCATCTGCGCATAGATCTTCCAAGTGATTTCCTCCCTTCAGATTTTCCAACTGGACTTCTGTATGCGCGTCCTGTCTTTTCCATACGAGATACATGTCCAACCTTCGCAAAAACTGGTAAATTGTGCTGCTCCTCGTGCTAATACTGATCTTTCCTTTTTGATTTATATTTCAGGTGAGGAACCGTAACTAATTTTGCACTGTGAAAAGGACGACTTCACTCACATCCTGGTAAGAACATGCGAAACAGGCCGTTTGCTAACGTGCTGTAATTTATGTAGATATTTTCGTATCTAAAATGCATCATCTGAATTTGCAACTAGGTATCGACTTATAAGAACACAAACCCAAGAGAAATCAACAACAGTGAAACATGATCCAGTAACAACAGTTTCACCACAGATTAACGTTTGTGTTTGTAGTGGAGAAACTACAGATAATTATAGAGAAATTGGGCCGCTTTGATATTACCTTATACACCTATCTGGTATGTATGAGATTCTGCTGCAAGGTGGTGGATGATGTTAGTTTTAAATTAAGATCTCGTTTGAATTTCTGTTAAAGTAACAGTCGCCAATATCCAGTTCTGTGCAGTCAGCTGTTAACCAAATAGACTGACATCCACTTCGTATTATAAACGCACTGAAATAAGAGTCTGATTTGCAGTCGTCCGCCTGCGTGTCTGAGTTAGACTGCGGGCACAACAGTCGTGTCAGAGAAGTTGCCCGGGCAGCAAGGCGGAAATTCGTGTGCATGAGGAAAAAAATAAGTGGTTTAATTAAGAAAAGTATGAATATGTCTTCCTGTTCCTTAGTATGAAGTTTGCGCCGTGTATAAGCCAGGTTATGTTACTCACACACTGCCAATTGCTAGAACCCAGTTTCTTCAAAGTTTTCATGGCAGTGTCTTGAGACTTGTGGTTCATTTTTGTGTTAGAACTCCACGTTTTGGTGGGTACCTTTCCCAGCGTTTGCTAGGAGTAATCCACTCTTAGGCCTACACCCGAAATCACCCCGCATCCTTTTAATTAACTAGCTGCGGGCTTTGCTAGCGGGTTTGATTCCCGGCAGGGTTATTTTGCGTCCAGACCGGCCCTAGGCTAATCCCGCCTTCTATTCAGTGGGCACCGGGGGCTCATTCCAACGGAACGTGTAGCTAACCGCTCGCCTCTTTCCACTGCCGAGGCTAAGAATGCGTTGTGCTTGGTCTCCAGTTCACCATACGTCTTCGCGAAGTAGTGTGTAAAGACAGGGACTAATTGACATGAGTTTGAACTTTTACCGATGTAAATAACGCATTGATAATATGATTCAAAAGCGTTGAACTGAAGTTGCGCAGAGTTCTATGGCACGTTATTCTGAAAAACGAATGGAACTGTATCAATTTCCGTAATTTGAAAACGAAAGTACTTTGATATTTTTCCTGCCTCGACGTCGCGAAATTGTACCATACACCGTTTAATCCTTGAAATCGAAACTGCAGGCTTACTCATGAATAATGGTCCTCCTGTAATTTTACTAATGATATGCCGCCAATTATAGGTGATTTATTCGAAGGAATTCCCGATTTAATAATTTTAAATTACTTAATAATTTGCCGATGAAAACGAAACTTTAAATTGTTCCCTCAAAGCGATACGTCGCTCAGTGTTCGAGGAAATTGCAGCCAGTATGACGGGAGGGATTTTAGCAGTTTTGGTCTGTCTTCAGATGGAGGGAAATCGACTTTAACTCCTTTTATAACTAACTTATGACCACACTTGCCGCGGTATGTATGTATTCGCCAAGTTTCGTTTTCATCAGTAAATTATTGCGTGATTTATAATTATTAATTCGTGGCCTCCATCAGGTGAGTCACCTTGTAGAGAGCTACAGTTCTTAATGTTTTCTTTCTCTGTTACTCAACGACACTGTCAGTATCGACACTGTATAGCGTCGGTGACTTGACTTGACCTGGGATCAAACCCGGCCAGCGGAAGTGGAGACTCGGTGACTAACCCTCCGGGGCTATGTTCCGAATGTAAGTGTGGACTTTTCCTTAAACAATCTGTGTAGAACCACCACATAGATAGGCGGTCTATGAATTGTCTCATATAGGTTATACGAGGCCAGACAGTTATTATTATTATTATTATTATTATTNGCTCAGAGATCTCTTAGAGACATGAGGTTCTTTTACGTGCCGTAAAGCTACGACACGGGACCCACGGCTTAAAGTCCCTCCCGAGGACTTGTTCCCTGAATTTTTCCGCCCTTAAAAATTCCACGACCTCCGCCGGGTTTGAACCCGCGTATCTTGAGTCATGAGGTGGGAACGTTACCCCTAGACTACGGAGGCCCGACAGTTAAGTAGCCGGACTAATTCTGTTGCCTTATTTCATGCCTAAATTTTTGTGAATGTGGTACCAATTAAAGCACTGGTATTTTTACTGTACACGCACTCAATCGTTACTGTCATGTCTGGAAACATTTAGGGAATCATTTAGATGTTGAATAGAAATCTTATTACAAAACGTTGGGGGTCTGTGTGAACTGTACTAAGAGAAACAATTATTAATCAATTAGAAAAAAAATATGTAACAGTTATTAAGAACACTCGTCGTTGGCACTCAGGGTACAAGAAACAATTAAGTCGGCATTCACCTCTACTTTACTCAACTTAACACTTTTTACCCCAGACCTTCTTTGCGCTTCGCCTTCAAAGGATTTCGGAAGCGTCTAACACTGGTCTCTCATGGTATCTTGCAATTGGTTGGAATCAGTTAGTTATCTTTTTTCTTGATCGAATTTTAAATCTGCATTACGTTAATCACGAATGAGATGAGGTGTAACAGTGTGTCAGTCTTATATACACTTGTAATACACCTTTCTTTGGGAATTGTCTTGAGTTCGCTGGCGACAGCCAGTCGGCTCTTTGACAGTCATGTCAAAGTAATAGTCTCCTGAAAAGGGCTTCCGAGCTGACACCCTGAAACATGATATGAACCACATGTGAGGGGTTGGAGAAATTTTTTGTGGCGTTAGATTGACCAGGCAACGTCTGCTGAAGCCACTGAAAGTCACGGCTCAGAATGGTTCATGTGTGTTCGGTGCTTGCTCCTGTACGACCACGATACAGTTTAGTTTAATAAAGAGTAAAATGTGAGAACAAGATGAGGGCGACCCGGTGCTTAACTAATTAAGCACTACGCCATGAAGGCATATGGTGGAGTTGATGTATAGATCCACATTTTCTTGACCTCGGCGCTAGTTGGAGATGAGTGGTCAACTTCACGCCCAGGCCGCTTTGTTCCCACGGAAAGAGCTCCCGGTACCCATTAGATAGGACGCTGGTTTGGCCCCAGAACCCGCCTGGACGACGTGGAGAAGAGAAAAATTCTTGACCTTACCGGGACTCGTACTCCGACCCCTCGGTCGTCAAGCCCATAGCTAGTCGCTATACCGACTACGCTATCCCGGCACAATATTAACGAGTTCTTCATTAAATAACCCTTCAAGATTAAATCCGGACTCCTTCAACGTTATCCGAGAATCGACTTCCGCTCACTTAAATTAAACTTGAGTGTCTCATGTTCACGGTTCCCTAGTTCACAGCCACGTTCAAGCATATCACTTCTCTATCCCGACACCTGAAGCAATTCAAGTGGCGCCCAGTAAATCAGTCACAAAAGGACGAGGTGAAGGTTTAAGGTTTGGTGTCAAGCCTGCACGATGTCTTCGCGCAGAAACAAAATCCACACGAGCACTGAACCACATTAAAAGCTTGGAACATTTTTTAACTTTCATTTTTCTCTTCCTGTAACGAACAGAAGCGTAAGATTATGACAGTACATCCGACTGAGAGTAGAGTTTCTTGTCCAGTAATAAATGGTTTACAATCACCATAGCGGAAAGTTTCGTACAACGCTTATAGTGTCTACAAAGCATGTCAACTTATGACTTTCACGTCTAAAGTTACATTCTGATTTAAATAATTTCACTATTTCATGTTGCGTAATAAGTGGCGTGTGTGTTCATTTGTCTTATATATAAAAAATACAACAAAAAGGCCTTACACTTTACAACATTTTGGCCATTGATCCTGTTCTTGGGTATTTGCACCCTATAGACGTACAGGGGCCCTTAGAGGGCCGTTAATTGATTACATTTCCCTGTACACCGTCTTTATTGGTCCACATTTGGTACCAACCTTCCTAGCTCTTCCTCCGTAGTTCTGTTGAACCTAAACCTATACGTACACAATCACTCATCTTCCCTACCCAATTCGACCCTGAAGATGGAGGTAGTATATACCACCGAAAAATCGGTAACATTGCCCACTTTCACTGTGTTCAAAGGCCCGGAATCGACATCGACAATGAATCATTTTGAAAGCCTAAAATCAGTACGTATTTTGTTGTCATTATTGTTATCAGAGTATCACCTCATGTCTTACATGTTATAGAAAAAAATGAAAGTTTGTTGTGCTTTGTAACGTGCCGAAGAAGGAACTAGATACCTTCAGAAGCATATGTAAATGAAATAGCATAGACAAGTACCAGCATGGTTACCATCTGAACCAGAACTTTTGACGAAATGTTGCAGCAACACGAGAAGTTGATTGCTATGCATTATTTGAACTGGTATGTATGATGTATGGTCTCTCGTGGGGATGGATGTTGATAATGAAACAAACATGCGGGAGGTCGTACTGCTGCCCCCTGACCTCATTTTCCATCATTCCTAACACCCCCCTACAGGGCAGGGCACGCACCCTGCAATACTCCCAGGCTGGAGCTCTGTCGCAGCTGCTTGCACATCCAACCGCAAGTAATCGATAGATAATCAATTCACGTAGGAATGTTCTTTTCCTTCGTGCTTGTAGTCACTAAGCTGAAGAATGTGTCGGTAGCTTTAATATTTACAACTTTATAAGGAGATCGATAAAGACTTAAAGACTATGAAGACCGAGGGACTTCCATTGCTGCTTATACCGAGTTTGTGGAATGGTCAGTAAGGCCTTTAACAGGCCGTAAAGGCCCATAGGGTTGTGAGACGTCGAGGTTCAAACATTTTCTCGATTCAAAGATGGCTGTGAAGTTGTCAGCCTTACGTGCCGGCCGCCCTTGACCCCCAGGAAGTTTCCTGGTACTCATTTCTGTTAAAGGCTGAGTCGGCCCCAGGGCCATATTGCTGCTGGAAGGTTTAGGTCAATTGAAAAATCCAATGACCTCATCGGGACTTGAACCCGCGACCTTCCGGCTTGTAGCATAGTGCCTCAACCGACTACGCTATCGCGTGCCTCCGGTCATTTCGCTAGAACATGGAAAATGTTATATGTAACGTAAATAACTGCCCGATTGTTCTACCAACATTTTCGGTACCGATAATGACCATACCCTCCTTTAGGCACAGTCTTGACTCACATCCGTCTAACTCACATCCTTAGAACTTGTGTGGATCCATTCACCCTGTCTTTCGTGATATATCTCCAGTAAAATTCTTAACAATTCCATTTTCTACTCGCCAACTACAATATTCCTTGAATGTTGACGCCCTCGGTTGAATCAGAGGAGGGTACATGGAAGGACAAACACTCGCAGCTCCCATTTTAATGTTGTCCTCCTATGTCTATCTTTCAAGTGGCCCTCCTCCACGAGATTTCCCTACCAAAATTCTATATGCCTACCGTTTTCTGTTCGCCAGCCACAATTCTCCTGTAAGCTGACACCCCATTGAATCAGATGTAGCTTGACGGACAGATACAGCATTCTCGTTCGAACAGGCTTATTTGCCGAAATTCTGTGCGCATTCCATTTTATACTCGCCAGCCACTACTGTTTCTGAGTGGTGTGCGCAGATGAGAGTAGGTGGACGAGCAGACGCGCGTACATAGTTCATCTGAACGGGATGTGTGAAACTTCCGCTTTCGAGCCCTAAAGCGTTTTCACGGCCACCACATGCCTCCAAGCACCTGCGCAAGTGTTTTGTTTTATGGAATATTCTCCTGGAAGTCCGGCACACTACGTAGGTAAAGCAGAACAAGCGATCGAAATTTCAGTGAGGGACGCAGAGAGGAGCTGCGTCGTGTCCCCCTCCCCAACTCTTTGCAGCCCCCGTGGTTTTCTTAACGTTGCTTTCATAGGAGCGCGTGCTTTTCTTTAACAGCATTTGTCATAATTCCATAGTAATAGTTGAAAGGTGTAGTCCCAGGTGGCCTACGTGGAGTTTCGTATTGCGTTCTATATTGTTTTGCAAGCCTCGCTGGTTTTCATGTTCGTTTACTGCAGATACAAATCTGTTGTTGAAATAATCAGCATTATACTTACTACAATGCATAATTATTTCTGACTAAGCTGATCGAGGATATTTCATCGTATTTTTCTTTACTTACTTTTCGTTAATGTTTGTAATACTGAAAGATGTCTCAAGCTGAACTTGCAGATTTTAATGTGTGTGATGTAAGCCGGATGGTATCTTGTCATCATTTTATTGTACTTCAAGTGTTCTTAAAAATATATAAAGTTCGAATTCATCTACATGCAAACCTAAAACAGGGATAACTATGGGAATGAAAACGAAATTTGGCAGATTTCGATATAGAGCTGGTCAACGTCGCATAGCAAATCTGATCGAAATCCGTTGAATTGTTTAGGAGGTGAAACATGCGGACGGACGAAGAGACTTGCATTACCACGCTAATATGCGTTTATTTTATTAGTGCTGAATCCATATTCTACGTACATTTTATCTTCAGTGTTTCACTGAAATGTTAGTGTTTTGACAACATACTCGTAGGTCCATAGCCCTGTATGCTTGAATCTCTTTTGAAGCAGTTTCGGAATTGGTGTGAGGGGAGGAACTGTCACGTTGTGAACAAGAAACAAAGCCGTCCAATTTAGATAACGTAATGCATGAATGTCTGTTCTACTCCTTATCCTCATTGCACAAACTTTCCCAGTTTATGCGTGTAACTGTGCATGTGTCGCGTATAGAATCCACTGAGCTGTCGCGGGTGAGATGAGGGTGTTTGGTCGTGAGAATTCAGATAACGTTAACTTTATTGCAGTGGTCCCTGAAATCAGTTTTTTGTGTAGCGTTCTTCCTGTGTCTCACTGGAATGGCAATCAGCATAACTAACCTTTTCGTCCACATTGCGGCGGTTATGGAAAGTTCTTTACTAAAAATGATGTCTTTAAACGTATGTGGTTCATATAGTTCCAATATAATAGTACAGTGGAGGTACAACACATTAGAGTTGTAAGGATTAACCCGTTCTGTGGCACGACTTTAATTATTCCTGGGTAGAAGAGAATAAGAAGTCAGTTACTTTCTGTTCCAAATTGAGACGTATTTTATTTGAAGGAGTTTTGGAGGCTTAGATGGTGATCACACAAATTCAGGCCGTATATATGTCCAAGAACTTGATCTGAAGTGTCGCTGTCTGACATGCACTCATTAGAGACTGCATCTATTGGCTATAAGGGTCTGGTCTCACAGCGGTGCTTGCTAAGACGTCTATCCTGTGGCATATAGTGCCGTCTATTGCGGTGAAAGTCAGCCGTCGCTTTGGAGGAACGTACCACTCTCATATTCAGGGTCGAAGAGTAAGAACAGCCTTTTTACTGCCTTCTTCATGCTGGTTTCATGTTTGGCGTGCTCTTCGACTCTGCAGACGGAGGCGATATTTTCCTTCGAATCGTCGGTTGGTTTTCACCGGATTGCATGGTGTCAAATCCCAAAAAGTAGAACTGTTTTGAACCTATAATATTCTATACGACTATTCCAGACACTTTTTGTGTGGTTATTCTTAGATCTTACAAGAAAACCACTCAAATGAACACGTTGAAACATAATTTGAAGCTTTAATAGTTTAACGTATGAATGAATGTATAAGGGGTGGCCTTCTCGGCCTTTGCACCGCGACCTACAGTGGTCTATTGTGCTTCGCTTTAATAGTTTAATAGTACATTAGTAGTACTTTTGGAGATGTGATTCTGTACGGAGGTTAGCTGTCGAACAAACCGCAGAACTCAATAAAGAATCTAAAATTTGTAAGATAAACGCAATAGCATTGGTCACGCGTTCGTAACTTGCAATAAATCTACTGCTACATAGATATAAATTAATTTGCCTACTTACTTAATACAGAATACAAAGTATCACAAACGTGTAATTTATCAGCCGCGTCCCAGAAGTGTGTTTAATTTAAACCGTGAACATCGAATATGCGACATCATTTCACATTCCTAACGTTAACGGTCATTGTTTGTTCTGTACAGTTGAAATTATACTGGCGTTTCCTAACTTATCACACGAGGACGTATTTTGTTGCGTGCCACAAGTATTACCTGATTAGGTCGCAAAATCGGATGATAATAGAGAACAAATGAATTACTTAAATTTAAAAATGATGTCATGTTGAAATAGCCCCAAACCTAACAGTTATGGGTGTTCTGCAGATCTTTACCGCACAAGATCCAGTGAAGTTCTTTCCCTTGACGAACGGACTTTATATCCAGTTGAGTGTGATCTGTTGTTCCAGGAAGAATTCTAAAAATTTCCAGAATTGTTTCTGCTGGTTTGACCGGTTCAAAACTAGTCTTATGGAATGCGCCTATAGGCCTAATAATAATTTCCAAGGTTTCCTTGTTTACTACATGTGCTTGTTAATGTATTGCTAATTGCATCCTCGTTACTCCTGTCATATTGTTTACTACCGTTTTAATGTCACACACTTGCCTCTGTTATTTATTGCGTTTCTTTTTCGTACACTTGAATGTGTAAAGACCGCCTGTATGGTCTAGGGGTCAAAGTTCCTGGCTGCAGATCCAGAGGCCCCGAGTTCGATTCCCGGCGCTACCAGATTTTCTGAGAAATAGTGAGTCTGGAACGGGGTCCACTCAACCTCGTGAGGATAATTGAGGAGCTATTTGAATGGTGAAATGGTGGCTCCGGTGTAGAAAACCGAAATTAACGGCTATCAGGATTCGTTGCTTTGACCATGCGACACCCTCTACCCGCTAAAGTTGGCACCAACTTCGTCGACAAGCGGCGGTCGCTCTGTCGGTATAGTTGACTGTGTATCGGCAGCTGAAATTCTGTTGCATAGTAGATCTTCGACATGACCGCTTGAAGGCTTTCTTTCTTAACTACAAATTTCAAAGTGTAATGCCTTATTAGAAGAATTTCTAGATGGGAGAATGGAAGTTCAAATGAAAATCATTGTGACTTTTTATACGTGGACCCATTTCATTTTGTCATAAAATTAAAACAATATCTAGAAGCCTCGTTATCTTTGCATTATACGGGTAATTTCTGTTTCGTCAGGAAATACAGTCTTCAGCGTGAAAGATGTTCGGTGTGCCCTCGTCACTGAGAGGAAGAGATTCCATTCTTGTAGAGTTCCTGCCAAACTGAAAACACCTGTCACTGTGTTTAGAACTATATTGTTCTGGGGGTAGTACTTAACATGTTTTCCTCGAGGCATCCTATGGCATATGTTTAAATCTAGCGACAAAGGTGCCACTCGAAACCTTCACCACGAACATGAAGAAATGTGTTTGAGAACACTGTGCTTCAAAACATTTCCTTCAAGAAATCCTGGGTATTGCCGGCTGTGTGAGGCCTCCCGCCGTCCCGTAGGAACCAGACCTTGTCGCTATCAACACCACAGTCCGTGAGCAAAGGAACAGTTGTTCTGCAAACCACTACTGTAGACATAGGAATGTTTTTATATGGTTCATCTTCATAGTGTGCATCCTGTTGCGTGTTCCACTCGTATGTAGTTAGGTTAGCCGTCGCCACAACAATGGCTTCCATATACATCGACACTTACTCCTGGGCGCTATGACCGTTTCAGTGTGAAAGCACAAACAATTTGGATCCACGTACTATTTAATGATGTAGCTTAACACTACATTGGACACTATAACTTGGAAACTCTAAAACTTGGCATACATACGTTTTTAATAATTTTATAATTTTAATAACAATATTTTTTAATAATTTTAATATATCTTCAATACTTCCAATACCTTTAATGCAAAGTCAACATACTTGTATAATATATATTTTTTCCAATATATTGTAGGTATATTTTATATATTTTTATACTCTTAATTTCAATACTTATATTAAACTCAAGGCACAATTCTGTATCATAGAGTATGACAGATTGCACCAAACATGGATCCATATTAGCAGTTGAGTGACCCAAGACTTATTCTTGTACCACTGCCTATGAGACCGAAACATGTAGTAAGAAATAAATATTCAATTGTAAAATATTGATTGATTAAAAGTGCTTTGTTGTGGCGACAGCTAACGTAACTGTATACGTTTGTATGGTTCATTATATGACAAATTTATTATACAGGGCCGAATGGTAAGATGATCAGTGAGTAATGAACTGGAAGGAGTTTAAGAAGGAAGCAGTCTGGTCTGATCGGTCCCCGTATTTTCCTGGAGGGATTGAGGGAAACACGAGTTAGGATAACCGAGACTGTAAGAAAGCACCTCCCAAATACAAACCAAGATCGCGTTACCTTTACACCAACCTGCCTGGTCAGCTGACTGTGTCTGCAGTTTACACGGGTCCTCATGTGTCAGTATTGGAAAGTGCACAGCACACGATAACTCTGCAGGAATATAAGGAATTATCATCAACAATCTCTGGACTTTTGTAAATCCAGGTACCGGATATTCTGCCTGTTCGCGCAACCGTCTGAATGAAAATGGGCTTCATCAGAAAACGGTATTCTCTTCAAAATGCCTGCTTCATCCTCCTTTCACAAGAAAATCTGACAGTTCGTGTAAGGTAGCCGAAGGTTAAAATAACTGTATCCTATAGGATATGTTGGCGTTCGAACCATAGGACTCCTGAAATGTTTTCTGGCTTCTTATGCCACATCAGGCGTTCGTATGAATGACCATTCAGCAGGACATTTAAACTGATGGTGTAGGCGACCCGTTTCTTCAAACTGCTTAACCAAACACCAAATGATATTCTTTTCCTTGTCTTCTGTAGTCTGTACAGATTTCTCTCTGTGCCCACACCGCAGAATTCAAATTTTTATAGTACTTTTTCACAACGAAAGCTGCCTTCTGCATGCCGTCTGCCTCAATGATGTTTGGGCCTAAAATGGCTCCACTCGAGTGCTACCGACCTAAATCAAAAATATGCACCAGGAGTCTCGTGAGTTTGCAGTTCTGAGACTGAGTAGACGAGAAAAATACAAGCAACCGAAATGGCTGGATGAGCAGATAATCATCCGGTACATTCGGTTCCTAACGCACATTAAGAACAAAAGCATTCTGCTTTAGTAATTGTCTGCATAAAGAGGATATTTCATCAGATAATGAAGTGTGCCTCTTTGAACTATTTGTGAGTCTTATGACAGAGAGTGTTTCTTTAGAGCACTGTTAACAAGCAAGATGTAGGACTGCTGTAGGCCTATCATTCAGATAGTTTGCCCTTCTCAACAAGAAAGAAGTAACAGGAGGCTGAGGGAAAGTTGTGTTATGAGGAGCTTCACAATTTGTACTCTTCGGCAGATATCATTGGGGTGATGAAATCAAGGAAAATGTGAGGGATGCGACATCAGCACGAGTGGGGGAGATGTGGTCTGAAGGTCTGGAGGGAAGAGATTGCTTGGGAGACGTGAGCATTGATGTTAATTTCAGTAGATCTTATAGAAGTACGTTATGAGGTCGTTAACTGTATTCATTTGGCTCAGATTAAGGTCTAGTGCGGACTCACAGGAACGTGATAATGAGCTTTCAGGTTACATCTAAGGCGAGGAATTTCTTGACCAACTGGTCAATTACTGGCTTCTTAAGAATACCTCTGTTGCATGAAATTAGCATACACGTTGTAATTTATTCTAGTCGAAATAACTACGGTAGAGGGCCCTCAGATGACTGTGCTTACGCAACATAGCGATCAGGTCTGTAACGCAGGATGCTATGACTACAAACCTTAAGGCTAGGACAGACGTTTTGCTTGGTTGAGCTGTCTGTGAGTGTAAAGAACTTCAATATGTCATTTAAACCCAATGAATTTAGCGACTGTCATGCTCACGAAGATCAGTTTCCCCGAGTTTAAAGCTGAAGCCGAAACTCTCCTTAGTTTCCAGGTTTGGCATGCATAGTTATGCGCACTTCAGGACGTGGAGCTGATGAACAGTAGAAAGGTTACCTTTGCTCAACATTTCCATTCAGGTAGGAAGGAACTGATTGAATTAAAGATCATGGATTCTTGGTCAAGAGCGCGAAATGAGTGTTGCAACTTTTAATCTCAGTGTCTCAAGAGTGACTTCGCCCGACGTGGAATGCAAGAATGCTATGCCCGCGAGAATTTCCGTATTTATGGCCCTCAAGCAAGACCTTTTCCTCGCGCACATTTATTGCTAAACCTACATGAGAACATTTTTCGGTCCGTCGTAAATGGATCGTTGTCTTTCCTACTTCTCTTCAGAAGAGCCGACCTCGCCACTAATTAGCACCTTGAAGCAGAGGCCTCCTTGAAAAGCAGATAGTCTCTTCATTGGTCAAGAAATTCCCGGCCTTTTGTGGAACCCGAAGGTTCATTACCGTTTCCACAGGATCCTGCTACGGTCGTTATTCTAAGCCAGATCGGTACACTCCACAGTGCCGTATCCACTTCAGATATAGCCTCTCATTCACGCCTATATCTCCCATGTGATGTTTTCCCTTCAGTTCTGCGACTACGATTCTGTATACAACAATGTTTCATTAAGCCAGAATATCTTAAACAGTCATCATATTGTCATTCTGTTCTCTTATATTCTAATGAAAGTAGCGTAATTATTAAATAGCTCCGTCGGTTTAGCGACGCCGTAGGGGCTGGACAGCTGGAGTTCGATTCCGGCCAGGAAAAAATATATTTTTCTCTTCTCCACATCGTGTAGACAGGCTCTGGGACTCACCCAGAGCCTCTTTCCTCGGGGATAAAGCGGCCGGGTCATGAAGCTGGCCACTCACCTCTATCTGGTGCCGAGGTCAAGAATGGTAGAGCTATACCTCCACCATCCACATACGTCTTCATGGCGTGATGTTTAATTAATTAAGCGCATGGAAAACTTTATCTTTACCTCTGCCACTGTAGGAAGCTTCAAGAAGCTGAACTCAATGGCTCAAGCATTGTTCCCCACTCCCACGAAAGCGCGCTTACCATGATGACTGGGGCTAGAAGAATACCGAAATGGTGTAACTTCTTGTTCATGAAGAGTTTCGTGATATTTTGACGCTTCAAACAGTAATATTGGTAATTTCATTTCCCACGCCATGTATAATAGTTGTACCGCCATGTTTCGATTGTCGGGTTCTCGTTTGTTACACTTGGATTTGACAGTGAAATCTAAGTGTCTGTGAGAGACCCAGTCCATTTATCCAGTTATGATGACCCGGTCGCGCTTTTGAGGGAACAGTTGTACTGCAGCGGGGAGAGATAGCGAATCCTCTCTCTGTCTGTTGCCATATCAACATCAAAATTTGCCTACCGGTAAGACGTGACGACAACCGTCATCATTTCTTCAGTACAGGCTGGTGAACTGAAAGAGCTGCTGCTCATTTAAAGTAAGTAAGTAAGTAAGTAAGTAAAAAAAAAAAGTAAAGCTATCCCTGTAACAGGCCGTGAAGGCCCATAGGGTTGTGAGACGTTGAGGGTCCCACATTATCCAGACAATCGGCTCAAATTATAGACTTTTTCCAAACACTGCTTCTTAGAAAAGAGGAGTCACCTTATTTTCGTGTCATTATGAGTAAATATGAAGAAGATGATTACGAGTTCTAATTTCTAATCCTAATGATATTCAGTGTTGTCAAGAACTACTTTTTTCTCATTAGAAAAATGGGGGGTCGCCTTATGTTCGGGCATAAACACTTTGACTTCGCCATCCGGTATACCTTTCCGTGTTCAATCTATGTCCGTGTTTTTGTTTCAGTCGTATACTACACATGCTATAATTATAACAGTTTAATAAAGTATGCGTGTATAATAGACTAGAACTAGAAAAACATATTGACAGGAATAAACCGACGTTCAAGGCCGCTTGCTTCAGAGCTAAACACTTGGTTTCGTATTCGTAACTTCATTGGTTTCTCGTAAGTAGATTTTGTAAGTTGTTCTGCCATGACCTCACCTACGCACAGTCAAAAATTACATTTAAATACTGGCTCTAGACATGCCTACCGCTCTAAACGGACTACATAGACGAAATAATGTGGGTATTCTGTCAATGTCCATATAGTTCTTTTCTTTTTAGTTTCTTGGGGTGGGGTGAGACTAAGTCCACTTGGTACGTCGGGCAATAATTGTCCTACTGTACAAGCCTCTGATGATAGATGATGATGAATGTAGAGCAGTCGTTGGAATGAGAATTGGCAAGGGAAACCGAAGTGCCCCAGTGCCACTTTGTCTACCACAAATCCCACATGACCTGACCTGGGCTACTAACCGCCTGAGCTATGGCACAGCCTTCATTGTCCACGTAGCTTATCCTATGGTTAAGTCAAGTTCAACGCCGGCTTCAATTTTTTAGGGCGTTCGCGACGAAGACAGTAGTAATGCACTTATTATCTTTGCTGCGACTGTTCTTCTGTCCGCACGCAAAAATTCGAGAATGGCTGAACAGATTTTCATGAAATGTTATATTATGGAGTTTTACTAAAATTCCAAATTGGGTAAAACTCGGATAACGATACCGGACTCTTTACACTAAGACCTACATACACTTCTGCACTCATCTCAACTGTAACTCGCTAAGTATTTATCTGATTGAAAAATGCTTCAATGTACGTAGTAGGCGAGAGCGAGACACATAATTTATGCCCAATACCCTTTGCCGCAAGTACTACAATTTTAGAGGTGATTTAAGGAAGGGAGAAAATGCACCAGATTTGTTACACTGAGCGCATATTTCATAAGCGGTTAGTTCAGTATGGATCCGGGTTTTCCATTCGATAATGAAACGTATTTCACAAAGCAGCTCTCAATTCCATAGCGTCTGCGTCGGTAAAGGAGTCGTTGACCTTTCTCATTCTTCGATTCCTCCAGCTCATGCGCTTCTGCACGTATCTGCTCAGTTATGGGTGTGCTGGTTGCATTCCGTTAGTTGTCAGACGTTTCTGTGTGGATTAAGTAAGATTAGGTTAAGTTAGGTTACTGAGTTAAGCACTAGAGGTTAATCTCGGATCGTGTGTCATTGCACTGTGTAGTTTTCCCATCTCATAAGCATGCGCTCCTACCATTATGTTGCCATCATTGCTCCAATAATTTATCACACGAGCCAACTGCGACGCCAGCTTCAGTTTTTACTTTTATGGGTTGTCGGTCTCTCCATTCAGTAATGCAATGTATTCGACAAAATATTCCTCGTTTCCGGGGCACCTACATCGCTAAAGGCGTAGTTAACTTTATGCTTCTAACACGTCGATTCCTCCTAGACGTAATTCTCTGCATAAATCCGCTCATTCTCGTATTTCATTGAGATAAGAGTTGATAGGGTTGTGATAGGGTTGCTCAAGTAAGAGTTATGCTGATTTATATTGGACTAGTTGTGATAGGGTTGCTAAAGTAAGAGTTATGCTGATTTATATTGGACTAGTTGTGATAGGGTTGCTCAAGTAAGAGTTATGCTGATTTATATTGGACTAGTTGTGATAGGGTTGCTCAAGTAAGAGTTATGCTAAATGATATTG